>NW_027675447.1:242500-475000 GCF_965601325.2 Salmo salar
TCATGGTTTCTCTGTGTATTATATTGACCAGCAGAGTCATGGTTTCTCTGTGTATTATATTGACCAGCAGAGTCATGGTTTCTCTGTGTATTATATTGACCAGCAGAGTCATGGTTTCTCTGTGTATTATATTGACCAGCAGAGTCATGGTTTCTCTGTGTATTATATTGACCAGCAGAGTCATGGTTTCTCTGTGTATTATATTGACCAGCAGAGTCATGGTTTCTCTGTGTATTATATATTGACCAGCAGAGTCATGGTTTCTCTGTGTATTATATTGACCAGCAGAGTCATGGTTTCTCTGTGTATTATATGGACCAGCGGAATCATGGTTTCTCTGTGTATTATATGGACCAGCAGAGTCATGGTTTCTCTGTGTATTATATTGACCAGCAGAGTCATGGTTTCTCTGTGTATTATATTGACCAGCAGAGTCATGGTTTCTCTGTGTATTATATTGACCAGCAGGGTCATGGTTTCTCTGTGTATTATATTGACCAGCAGAGTCATGGTTTCTCTGTGTATTATATTGACCAGCAGAGTCATGGTTTCTCTGTGTATTATATTGACCAGCAGAGTCATGGTTTCTCTGTGTATTATATGGACCAGCGGAGTCATGGTTTCTCTGTGTATTATATGGACCAGCAGAGTCATGGTTTCTCTGTGTATTATATTGACCAGCAGAGTCATGGTTTCTCTGTGTATTATATTGACCAGCAGAGTCATGGTTTCTCTGTGTATTATATTGACCAGCGGAGTCATGGTTTCGCTGTGTATTATATGGACCAGCAGAGTCATGGTTTCTCTGTGTATTATATTGACCAGAGGAGTCATGGTTTCTCTGTGTATTATATTGACCAGCAGAGTCATGGTTTCTCTGTGTATAATATGGACCAGCAGAGTCATGGTTTCTCTGTGTATTATATTGACCAGCAGAGTCATGGTTTCTCTGTGTATTATATGGACCAGCAGAGTCATGGTTTCTCTGTGTATTATATTGACCAGCAGAGTCATGGTTTCTCTGTGTATTATATTGACCAGTGGAGTCATGGTTTCTCTGTGTATTATATGGACCAGCAAAATCTGCCACTTGGGCATAATCGTATTATCAGCGTTTCTCACTGTGTTTTATCATCAGGAGATTATCAAACATTCAGGTCTCCTGTCCTCTACACACCACAGGGCAACACCCTCCTGTCTCCTGTCCTCTCCACCCTCCTGTCTCCTGTCCTCTCCACCCTCCTGTCTCCTGTCCTCTCCACCCCACTGTCTCCTGTCCTCTCCACCCTCCTGTCTCCTGTCCTCTACACCCTCCTGTCTCCTGTCCTCTCCACCCTCCTGTCTCCTGTCCTCTCCACCCTCCTGTCTCCTGTCCTCTCCACCCTCCTGTCTCCTGTCCTCTCCACCCTCCTGTCTCCTGTCCTCTCCACCCTCCTGTCCTCTCCACCCTCCTGTCCTCTCCACCCTCCTGTCCTCTACACAGGAGGGTGTCGCCTAGAGACTTGACTCGAGACTCGACCTGTTCTACCTGGGTCTCGACCTGTTCTACTTGGGTCTCGACCCGTTCTACCTGGGTCTCGACCTGTTCTACCTGGGTCTCGACCTATTCTACCTGGGTGTCGACCCGTTCTACCTGGGTCTCGACCCGTTCTACCTGGGTCTCGACCCGTTCTTCCTGGGTCTCGACCCGTTCTACCTGGGTCTCGACTTGAGACTTGTGGTCGGTTTTAAAGGCATGCAGAGAGAAGCTGAGTGCTACAGACTATTCTACGATATTAATTTAGGCTATCCGTTTAATAACCGTATAACAATTACCTTACTGTGTTTGTTAATATTTACTTTTGTTCGTCTTTTATATTTCACTGTTGAGAGGTAGCTGGCTAGAAGGATTTCACTGCACTGTTGAGAGGCAGCTGGCTAGAAGGATTTCACTGCACTGTTGAGAGGTATCTGGCTAGAAGGATTTCACTGCACTGTTGAGAGGTAGCTGGCTAGAAGGATTTCACTGCACTGTTGAGAGGTAGCTGGCTAGAAGGATTTCACTGCACTGTTGCGAGGTAGCTGGCTAGAAGCATTTCACTGCACCGTTGAGAGGTAGCTGGCTAGAAGGATTTCACTGCACTGTTGAGAGGCAGCTCGCTAGAAGCATTTCACTGCACTGTTGAGAGGTAGCTGGCTAGAAGGATTTCACTGCACTGTTGAGAGGTAGCTGGCTAGAAGGATTTCACTGCACTGTTGAGAGGTAGCTGGCTAGAAGGATTTCACTGCACTGTTGAGAGGTAGCTGGCTAGAATGATTTCACTGCACTGTTGAGAGGTAGCTTGCTAGAAGGATTTCACTGCACTGTTGAGAGGTAGCTGGCTAGAAGGATTTCACTGCACCGTTGAGAGGTAGCTGGCTAGAAGGATTTCACTGCACCGTTGAGAGGTATCTGGCTAGAAGGACTTCACTGCACTGTTGAGAGGTAGCTGGCTAGAAGGATTTCACTGCACTGTTGAGAGGTAGCTGGCTAGAAGGATTTCACTGCACTGTTGCGAGGTAGCTGGCTAGAAGCATTACACTGCACTGTTGAGAGGTAGCTGGCTAGAAGGATTTCACTGCACTGTTGCGAGGTAGCTGGCTAGAAGCATTTCACTGCACCGTTGAGAGGTAGCTGGCTAGAAGGATTTCACTGCACTGTTGAGAGGCAGCTCGCTAGAAGCATTTCACTGCACTGTTGAGAGGTAGCTGGCTAGAAGGATTTCACTGCACTGTTGAGAGGTAGCTGGCTAGAAGGATTTCACTGCACTGTTGAGAGGTAGCTGGCTAGAAGGATTTCACTGCACTGTTGAGAGGTAGCTTGCTAGAAGGATTTCACTGCACTGTTGAGAGGTAGCTGGCTAGAAGGATTTCACTGCACCGTTGAGAGGTAGCTGGCTAGAAGGATTTCACTGCACTGTTGAGAGGTAGCTGGCTAGAAGGATTTCACTGCACTGTTGAGAGGTAGCTTGCTAGAAGGATTTCACTGCACTGTTTAGAGGTAGCTGGCTAGAAGGATTTCACTGCACTGTTGAGAGGTAGCTGGCTAGAAGGATTTCACTGCACCGTTGAGAGGTAGCTGGCTAGAAGGATTTCACCTTTTTGCTCCCTGTTGAATCTTGTGTATGACATAAAAACGTTGATTTCACGTACAAGATATATAAAATATAAATATATATTTTAAGTGAACGATGATAATCAGGTTTACACAGAATTATTGCATTTTATATTTTATATGCTCCGTGCCTCCTTACACACACACACACACACACACACACACACACACACACACACACACACACACACACACACACACACACCACACACCACACACAAACCTTCGACAGGCGTGTCACCCTCCGCAGCGCATTTCTATAGGGTGGTTGTTGTTCCATCACGGGCACCGGACGGCTCGTGATTGACCGGTTTCTCCACCGAACTGTCAACCAGCCGCGCGCTGGCGCCTCCCCTTCCCCATATAAGTGTCCGGAATCTATTCATTCTTCACGCTGTGCTCGGTGGAGTAGAACCGACTGGTCCACGGGATGTTGACAGAATAAAATCATACTACTTTTGAAACATTTTTTTTTTGTCGACCGTTTTCTTTTTTGGTGGGGGGGGCAGTTTTGGCTTTTACGTCGGTCATACCCATCTTCATCTCCTACACATAATCTCCGGTATTTGGTACCAGTGTGATTGTTTTCTCTCAAAACCCCCCCTCCTCCGCCGTACCGGCTGCGTTATTACCCCAAAAATGAAGGCTAATAAGGATACCTCAATCTGCAGCAGCAACGAGCTTTCTTTACACTACCTCTCGGATCACAGCCTGAACATCGCCCGGTCTCGGTTGCAGAGAGAAGAAGAAGAGCAGCTGTGTCTGCAGGACGATATGAACCACTGTTACAGTCGTCTCAAGCGTCTCGTACCCACCATACCGCAGGATAAGAAAGTCAGCAAAGTGGAGATCCTTCAGCACGTCATAGATTACATCTTGGACCTGCAGCTGGCGCTGGAGACGCACCCTTCTCTCCTGAAACAACAGACGGGGACGTGCCCGCAGTCCCCCGCCTCTAACCGGACACCGCTAACGGTTCTCAACACGGACCGCCAGGTAAAGAAGCGACGGCGCAAGACGTCAATTCAACGTCTATTCCACGTTGGTTCAGAAAATGAAATGACGTGGAAACAACGTTGATTCAACCAGTGTGTTGCCCAACGGGATGGTGTAGAAGACTATATATAGAATGAGTGATGGTATCAGCGGCGTGGTCCTTTTCCAGCCAGGAGACTCCTGTATTGTAGAATAACAAATGGCCTTGTTTATGTTCTTGCGGAAAACACAGTATTGACAAAGAGACACATGTTATTGAAACATCGTATTGACAAAGAGACACATGTTATTGAAACATCATGTTGACAAGGCAGAGACGCATGTTATTGAAACATCGTATTGGCAGAGACACATGTTATTGAAACATCTTATTGACAGAGACACATGTTATTGAAACACCGTATTGACAGAGACACATGTTATTGAAACATCGTATTGACAGAGACATGTTATTGAAACATCGTATTGACAGAGACACATGTTATTGAAACACCGTATTGACAGAGACACATGTTATTGAAACATCGTATTGACAAAGAGACACATGTTATTGAAACATCGTGTTGACAGAGACACATGTTATTGAAACATCGTATTGACAGAGACACATGTTATTGAAACATCCTATTGACAGAGACACATGTTATTGAAACATCCTATTGACAGAGACACATGTTATTGAAACATCGTATTGACAGAGACACATGTTATTGAAACATCGTATTGACAGAGACACGTTATTGAAACATGTTATTGAAACATCGTATTGACAAGGCAGAGACACATGTTATTGAAACATTGTATTGACAGAGACACATTTCTATTGAAAGCCATAATACATCATTTCTAGTGGCAGTAGTTGGTACATGTGAAAGACAGGACCCCTGTGCTTGAGGTGAAGGAGTCTGTAGTCTGTTGTTGTCCTGCTGTGATGCTCTCAGATCAGATGATAAATTGCATTGTAGTGAAGGGTCCTGTGTTGTAGTCCTGCTGTGATGCTCTCAGATCAGATGATAAATTGCATTGTAGTGAAGGGTCCTGTGTTGTAGTCCCGCTGTGATGCTCTCAGATCAGATGATAAATTGTGTTGTAGTGAAGGATCCTGTGTTGTAGTCCCGCTGTGATGCTCTCAGATCAGATGATAAATTGTGTTGTAGTGAAGGGTCCTGTGTTGTAGTCCCGCTGTGATGCTCTCAGATCAGATGATAAATTGTGTTGTATTGAAGGGTCCTGTGTTGTAGTCCCGCTGTGATGCTCTCAGATCAGATGATAAATTGTGTTGTATTGAAGGGTCCTGTGTTGTTGTCCCGCTGTGATGCTCTCAGATCAGATGATAAATTGTGTTGTATTGAAGGGGCCTGTGTTGTAGTCCCGCTGTGATGCTCTCAGATCAGATGATAAATTGTGTTGTAGTGAAGGGTCCTGTGTTGTAGTCCCGCTGTGATGCTCTCAGATCAGATGATAAATTGTGTTGTAGTGAAGGGTCCTGTGTTGTAGTCCTGCTGTGATGCTCTCAGATCAGTTGATAAATTGAGTTGTATTGAAGGGTCCTGTGTTGTAGTCCCGCTGTGATGCTCTCAGATCAGATGATAAATTGTGTTGTAGTGAAGGGTCCTGTGTTGTAGTCCCGCTGTGATGCTCTCAGATCAGATGATACATTGTGTTGTAGTGAAGGGTCCTGTGTTGTAGTCCCGCTGTGATGCTCTCAGATCAGATGATAAATTGAGTTGTATTGAAGGGTCCTGTGTTGTAGTCCCGCTGTGATGCTCTCAGATCAGATGATAAATTGTGTTGTATTGAAGGGTCCTGTGTTGTAGTCCCGCTGTGATGCTCTCAGATCAGATGATAAATTGTGTTGTAGTGAAGGGTCCTGTGTTGTAGTCCTGCTGTGATGCTCTCAGATCAGATGATAAATTGAGTTGTATTGAAGGGTCCTGTGTTGTAGTCCCGCTGTGATGCTCTCAGATCAGATGATAAATTGAGTTGTATTGAAGGGTCCTGTGTTGTAGTCCCGCTGTGATGCTCTCAGATCAGTTGATAAATTGCGTTGTAGTGAAGGGTCCTGTGTTGTAGTCCCGCTGTGATGCTCTCAGATCAGATGATAAATTGAGTTGTATTGAAGGGTCCTGTGTTGTAGTCCCGCTGTGATGCTCTCAGATCAGTTGATAAATTACGTTGTAGTGAAGGGTCCTGTCGTGTAGTCAACACGTCACCTGGTTCATTCTCTGTAGAGCTCGTGATTTGCGTCACCGTACCTGGGGATAGTATTCATTCTCTTTCCTCTTGTTTCAGAGGACGTCAACAGGCCAGAAGGAGGACTCCGTTTTGTGCCGCTGATAAATGGTGAGTAGTATCTGATTATTCTGGTTTAAACCTGCTTCACAATCTGTGTGTTCAAACCTTCAATTCACCTGCATCAGTATTATTATGAGTAGTAGTAGCAGTATTATTATGAGTAGTACTAGCAGTATTATTATTATGAGTAGTAGTAGCAGTGTTATTATTATGAGTAGTAGTAGCAGTGTTATTATTATGAGTAGTACTAGCAGTATTATTATCATTATGAGTAGTACTAGCAGTATTATTATTATTATGAGTAGTAGTAGCAGTGTTATTATTATGAGTAGTAGTAGCAGTGTTATTATTATGAGTAGTAGTAGCAGTGTTATTATTATGAGTAGTACTAGCAGTATTATTATTATGAGTAGTAGTAGCAGTGTTATTATTATGAGTAGTACTAGCAGTATTATTATTATGAGTAGTAGTAGCAGTGTTATTATTATTATGAGTAGTACTAGCAGTATTATTATTATGAGTAGTAGTAGCAGTGTTATTATTATGAGTAGTAGTAGCAGTATTATTATTATTATGAGTAGTACTAGCAGTATTATTATTATGAGTAGTAGTAGCAGTGTTATTATTATGAGTAGTACTAGCAGTATTATTATTATGAGTAGTAGTAGCAGTATTATTATTATTATGAGTAGTACTAGCAGTATTATTATTATGAGTAGTAGTAGCAGTGTTATTATTATGAGTAGTACTAGCAGTATTATTATTATGAGTAGTAGTAGCAGTGTTATTATTATGAGTAGTACTAGCAGTATTATTATTATGAGTAGTACTAGCAGTATTATTATTATGAGTAGTAGTAGCAGTATTATTATTATGAGTAGTAGTAGCAGTGTTATTATTATGAGTAGTACTAGCAGTATTATTATTATGAGTAGTACTAGCAGTGTTATTATTAGTATGAGTAGTACTAGCAGTATTATTATTATGAGTAGTACTAGCAGTGTTATTATTATGAGTAGTACTAGCAGTATTATTATTATGAGTAGTAGTAGCAGTATTATTATTATGAGTAGTAGTAGCAGTGTTATTATTATGAGTAGTACTAGCAGTATTATTATTATGAGTAGTAGTAGCAGTGTTATTATTATGAGTAGTACTAGCAGTATTATTATTATTATGAGTAGTACTAGCAGTATTATTATTATGAGTAGTAGTAGCAGTGTTATTATTATGAGTAGTACTAGCAGTATTATTATTATTATGAGTAGTACTAGCAGTATTATTATTAGTATGAGTAGTACTAGCAGTGTTATTATTATGAATAGTAGTAGCAGTAGTATTATTATGATTAGTACTAGCAGTAGTACTATTATTATTATTATGAGTAGTACTAGCAGTATTATTATTATGAGTAGTAGTAGCAGTATTATTATTATGAGTAGTAGTAGCAGTATTATTATTACCAGTAGTATTAGCAGTATTATTATTAGTAGTATGAGTAGCAGTATTATTATTATTATTATTATGAGTAGTAGTAGCAGTATTATTATTATGAGTAGTAGTAGCAGTATTATTATTATGAGTAGTACTAGCAGTAGTATTATTATGGGTAGTAGTAGCAGTATTATTATTATGAGTAGTAGTAGCAGTATTATTATTATGAGTAGTACTAGCAGTATAATCATCATGAGTAGTACTAGCAGTGTTATTATTATGAGTAGTAGAAGCAGTATTATTATTATTATTATAAGTAGTAGTAGCAGTATTATTATTATGAGTAGTACTAGCAGTATTATTATTATGAGTAGTAGTAGCAGTGTTATTATTATGAGTAGTACTAGCAGTATTATTATTATGAGTAGTAGTAGCAGTGTTATTATTATGAGTAGTACTAGCAGTATTATTATTATTATGAGTAGTACTAGCAGTATTATTATTATGAGTAGTAGTAGCAGTGTTATTATTATGAGTAGTACTAGCAGTATTATTATTATGAGTAGTAGTAGCAGTGTTATTATTATGAGTAGTAGTAGCAGTGTTATTATTATGAGTAGTACTAGCAGTATTATTATCATTATGAGTAGTACTAGCAGTGTTATTATTATGAGTAGTACTAGCAGTATTATTATTATGAGTAGTAGTAGCAGTGTTATTATTATGAGTAGTACTAGCAGTATTATTATTATTATGAGTAGTAGTAGCAGTGTTATTATTATGAGTAGTAGTAGCAGTGTTATTATTATGAGTAGTAGTAGCAGTGTTATTATTATGAGTAGTACTAGCAGTATTATTATTATGAGTAGTAGTAGCAGTGTTATTATTATGAGTAGTACTAGCAGTATTATTATTATGAGTAGTAGTAGCAGTGTTATTATTATGAGTAGTACTAGCAGTATTATTATTATTATGAGTAGTACTAGCAGTATTATTATTATGAGTAGTAGTAGCAGTGTTATTATTATGAGTAGTACTAGCAGTATTATTATTATTATGAGTAGTAGTAGCAGTATTATTATTAGTATGAGTAGTACTAGCAGTGTTATTATTATGAATAGTAGTAGCAGTAGTATTATTATGAGTAGTACTTGCAGTAGTACTATTATTATTATTATGAGTAGTACTAGCAGTATTAGACAGACAGACAGACAGACAGACAGACAGACAGACAGACAGACAGACAGACAGACAGACAGACAGACAGACAGACAGACAGACAGACAGACAGACAGACAGACAGGCAGGCAGTCAGGCAGGCAGGCAGACAGCTGTGTTTGTGGTATAGTGGAAGCCGGTCCGTTTGTTTTGGCTTGTTGATGAAGCCCTGTGTTGTGTTGGTAGCGCTCCAGTCAGTCTGGTTCAGACCGTTCACACACCCCGTCTATTCATTCTGTCCACAGGTGTGCAGAGCGGTTTCGGTGAGCAGAGCAGAGCTGAGAGCAGAGCAGGGGAGAGCTGCTCCAGTCCACAGCCAGCAGCCAGGGAATCTCAGCCAGCCACACAAAGCTTTATCACACAGGGGAATCCCCCCTTCCCCCTGCTGGAGAAACTACTACTGGCAAATAAAAACCTATTTATAACACATTTATTAGAAACAAACTAAAGCCTGCTATGTTCAACTGGCCCATAACTTCCCATCCCTTAACTTTATATGTCAAATACTATTACAATTGTAAAAGGGTGGATGAAGAATCCCTTGTTGTGAGGTCTTGCTAGAAACTAGAGCTTGTTGAACAGCAAATAACAGTTTATATAAAATGTGACAAATACCGGTTTATAAAATAAAATAAAATAACAAAAAAAAACTACAGTGTGGAACTTTACTAAAACAGGAAAATAATTGTACATGTTTTGACGTCTATTGTTTCAAATAGATGATTTGTGTTGAACGGGGTATTTTTTTCGCTGAGATAAACATGTTTCATATTGTAAAGAGGAACAAATGACTGGAGACAATTCAGAGATTGTCTGTGTAGAAACAGATGCTCTATGTGGAAGAAAATATCTATTATGCTCAAATAGACTATTGTAATTATAAGATATTTTTTATTAAAAACCTTTTTGAACATGTAAATAATGTGTTTTTTGACTTGGAAGTGGATGAAATATTAATACTTGTCACGTACCTGACCAGCAGAGGGCGTAATTGTGTTAGTTTTGGTCAGGATGTGGCAGGGGGTTTGTGTGTGTTAAACGTTGTGTGGGTGATTGGACTCCCAATTGAAGGCAGGTGTGTTGAGTTGCCTTTGATTGGGAGTCCTATATAGTAGTGTGTGTTTTTCTTTGGGGTTGTGGGTAGTTGTTTGTGAGCACTGCGTTTCTTGAGCCTGCTACACTGTTGCCGTCGTGAGTATTGTTTATTGTTTTGCCTGTGGATGCTTTACTTAAAGTTTATTAAAAGAAACTATGAGTATCCACATTCCCGCTGCGCCTTGGTCCATTCTTGACGACGGTTGTTACAATACTTCAAGATGCTACGTTAATAAACTCTCCACAGCGGTTCATTTCGTATTGTTGTAGTATTCCAACGTATTGTTGTAGTATTCCAACGTATTGTTGTAGTATTCCAACGTATTGTTGTAGTATTCCAACGTATTGTTGTAGTATTCCAACGTATTGTTGTAGTATTCCAACGTATTGTTGTAGTATTCCAGCGTATTGTTGTAGTATTCCAACGTATTGTTGTAGTATTCCAACGTATTGTTGTAGTATTCCAACGTATTGTTGTAGTATTCCAACGTATTGTAGTATTTCAACGTATTGTTGTAGTATTCCAACGTGTTGTTGTAGTATTTCAACGTATTGTTGTAGTATTCCAACGTATTGTTGTAGTATTTCAACGTGTTGTTGTAGTATTTCAAAGTATTGTTGTAGTATTCCAACGTATTGTTGTAGTATTTCAACATATTGTAGTATTTCAACGTATTGTTGTAGTATTTCAACGTATTGTTGTAGTATTCCAACGTATTGTTGTAGTATTCCAACGTATTGTTGTAGTATTCCAACGTATTGTTGTAGTATTTCAACGTATTGTTGTAGTATTTCAACGTATTGTTGTAGTATTCCAACGTATTGTTGTAGTATTCCAACGTATTGTTGTAGTATTTCAATGTATTGTTGTAGTATTTCAACGTATTGTTGTAGTATTCCAACGTATTGTTGTAGTATTCCAACGTATTGTTGTAGTATTCCAACGTATTGTTGTAGTATTCCAACGTATTGTTGTAGTATTTCAACGTATTGTTGTAGTATTCCAACGTATTGTTGTAGTATTCCAACGTATCGTTGTAGTATTCCAACGTATCGTTGTAGTATTCCAACGTATCGTTGTAGTATTCCAACGTATTGTTGTAGTATTCCAACGTATCGTTGTAGTATTCCAACGTATTGTTGTAGTATTCCAACGTATCGTTGTAGTATTTCAACGTATTGTTGTAGTATTCCAACGTATTGTTGTAGTATTCCAACGTATTGTTGTAGTATTTCAGCGTTATAGTTTGAACAAGCATATAGCATGTAAAGGCACCAATAAAAACTGTAAGAGCAGGGTAAAACGTGAACTGAAACGGTTTGTATCTGGTAAAGCCTACATTCTCTTGTTTTATATTCCCTTCAACTGTTTTTCTCTTGTATTGATTTCATTTAGGAAAACATTTGAAAAGTTGACATTTTGGGCAGTTTTTATTAAAACTCTGATATGACTGTTGATGATTTGGGAACATTTGACTGTAACTGTTGAAGAACAATAGATGTTACAGCTGGAGAAGCTATCCACCAATCACTGCATCAGATTGTTCTGAGGACTACAAGGACCAAACTATCCTCCAATCACTGCATCAGATTGTTCTGAGGACTACAAGGACCAAACTATCCTCCAATCACCGCATCAGATTGTTCTGAGGACTACAAGGACCAAACTATCCTCCAATCACCGCATCAGATTGTTCTGAGGACTACAAGGACCAAACTATCCACCAATCACCGCATCAGATTGTTCTGAGGACGACAAGGACCAAACTATCCACCAATCACCGCATCAGATTGTTCTGAGGACTACAAGGACCAAACTATCCACCAATCACCGCATCAGATTGTTCTGAGGACTACAAGGACCAAACTATCCACCAATCACCGCATCAGATTGTTCTGAGGACTACAAGGACCAAACTATCCACCAATCACTGCATCAGATTGTTCTGAGGACTACAAGGACCAAACTATCCACCAATCACTGCATCAGATTACTGTGCTATCCCAATATGGTGATTTATACCTCTGAGCCGGTTCTGTGTGAGAGGACAGCTGTCCAGTATTTACTGTGTCCCCCCACTGCTGAGAGGACAGCTGTCCAGTATTTACTGTGTCCCCACTGCTGAGAGGACAGCTGTCCAGTATTTACTGTGTCCCCCCACTACTGAGAGGACAGCTGTCCAGTATTTACTGTGTCCCCCCCACTGCTGAGAGGACAGCTGTCCAGTATTTACTGTGTCCCCCCACTACTGAGAGGACAGCTGTCCAGTATTTACTGTGTCCCCCACTACTGAGAGGACAGCTGTCCAGTATTTACTGTGTCCCCCACTGCTGAGAGGACAGCTGTCCAGTATTTACTGTGTCCCCCACTGCTGAGAGGACAGCTGTCCAGTATTTACTGTGTCCCCCCCACTGCTGAGAGGACAGCTGTCCAGTATTTACTGTGTCCCCCCCACTGCTGAGAGGACAGCTGTCCAGTATTTACTGTGTCCCCACTGCTGAGAGGACAGCTGTCCAGTATTTACTGTGTCACCCCACTGCTGAGAGGACAGCTGTCCAGTATTTACTGTGTCCCCCCCCCACTGCTGAGAGGACAGCTGTCCAGTATTTACTGTGTCCCCCCACTGCTGAGAGGACAGCTGTCCAGTATTTACTGTGTCCCCCCACTGCTGAGAGGACAGCTGTCCAGTATTTACTGTGTCCCCCCCACTGCTGAGAGGACAGCTGTCCAGTATTTACTGTGTCCCCCCACTGCTGAGAGGACAGCTGTCCAGTATTTACTGTGTCCCCCACTGCTGAGAGGACAGCTGTCCAGTATTTACTGTGTCCCCCCACTGCTGAGAGGACAGCTGTCCAGTATTTACTGTGTCCCCCCACTGCTGAGAGGACAGCTGTCCAGTATTTACTGTGTCCCCCACTGCTGAGAGGACAGCTGTCCAGTATTTACTGTGTCCCCCCACTGCTGAGAGGACAGCTGTCCAGTATTTACTGTGTCCCCCCCACTGCTGAGAGGACAGCTGTCCAGTATTTACTGTGTCCCCCCACTGCTGAGAGGACAGCTGTCCAGTATTTACTGTGTCCCCCCACTGCTGAGAGGACAGCTGTCCAGTATTTACTGTCTCCCCCCACTGCTGAGAGGACAGCTGTCCAGTATTTACTGTGTCCCCCCACTGCTGAGAGGACAGCTGTCCAGTATTTACTGTGTCCCCCCACTGCCGAGAGGACAGCTGTCCAGTATTTACTGTGTTTCCCCACTGCCGAGAGGACAGCTGTCCAGTATTTACTGTGTCCCCCCACTGCCGAGAGGACAGCTGTCCAGTATTTACTGTGTCCCCCCACTGTTGAGAGGACAGCTGTCCAGTATTTACTGTGTCCCCCCACTGCTGAGAGGACAGCTGTCCAGTATTTACTGTGTCCCCCCACTGCTGAGAGGACAGCTGTCCAGTATTTACTGTGTCCCCCCACTGCCTCTGATCTGTGTGAGAGGACAGCTGTCCAGTATTTACTGTGTCCCCCCACTGCTGAGAGGACAGCTGTCCAGTATTTACTGTGTCCCCACTGCTGAGAGGACAGCTGTCCAGTATTTACTGTGTCCCCCCACTACTGAGAGGACAGCTGTCCAGTATTTACTGTGTCCCCCCCACTGCCTCTGATCTGTGTGAGAGGACAGCTGTCCAGTATTTACTGTGTCCCCCCCACTGCTGAGAGGACAGCTGTCCAGTATTTACTGTGTCCCCCCACTACTGAGAGGACAGCTGTCCAGTATTTACTGTGTCCCCCACTACTGAGAGGACAGCTGTCCAGTATTTACTGTGTCCCCCACTGCTGAGAGGACAGCTGTCCAGTATTTACTGTGTCCCCCACTGCTGAGAGGACAGCTGTCCAGTATTTACTGTGTCCCCCCCACTGCTGAGAGGACAGCTGTCCAGTATTTACTGTGTCCCCCCCACTGCTGAGAGGACAGCTGTCCAGTATTTACTGTGTCCCCACTGCTGAGAGGACAGCTGTCCAGTATTTACTGTGTCACCCCACTGCTGAGAGGACAGCTGTCCAGTATTTACTGTGTCCCCCCCCCACTGCTGAGAGGACAGCTGTCCAGTATTTACTGTGTCCCCCCACTGCTGAGAGGACAGCTGTCCAGTATTTACTGTGTCCCCCCACTGCTGAGAGGACAGCTGTCCAGTATTTACTGTGTCCCCCCCACTGCTGAGAGGACAGCTGTCCAGTATTTACTGTGTCCCCCCACTGCTGAGAGGACAGCTGTCCAGTATTTACTGTGTCCCCCACTGCTGAGAGGACAGCTGTCCAGTATTTACTGTGTCCCCCCACTGCTGAGAGGACAGCTGTCCAGTATTTACTGTGTCCCCCCACTGCTGAGAGGACAGCTGTCCAGTATTTACTGTGTCCCCACTGCTGAGAGGACAGCTGTCCAGTATTTACTGTGTCCCCCCACTGCTGAGAGGACAGCTGTCCAGTATTTACTGTGTCCCCCCCACTGCTGAGAGGACAGCTGTCCAGTATTTACTGTGTCCCCCCACTGCTGAGAGGACAGCTGTCCAGTATTTACTGTGTCCCCCCACTGCTGAGAGGACAGCTGTCCAGTATTTACTGTCTCCCCCCACTGCTGAGAGGACAGCTGTCCAGTATTTACTGTGTCCCCCCACTGCTGAGAGGACAGCTGTCCAGTATTTACTGTGTCCCCCCACTGCCGAGAGGACAGCTGTCCAGTATTTACTGTGTTTCCCCACTGCCGAGAGGACAGCTGTCCAGTATTTACTGTGTCCCCCCACTGCCGAGAGGACAGCTGTCCAGTATTTACTGTGTCCCCCCACTGTTGAGAGGACAGCTGTCCAGTATTTACTGTGTCCCCCCACTGCTGAGAGGACAGCTGTCCAGTATTTACTGTGTCCCCCCACTGCTGAGAGGACAGCTGTCCAGTATTTACTGTGTCCCCCCACTGCCTCTGATCTGTGTGAGAGGACAGCTGTCCAGTATTTACTGTGTCCCCCCACTGCTGAGAGGACAGCTGTCCAGTATTTACTGTGTCCCCCCCACTGCTGAGAGGACAGCTGTCCAGTATTTACTGTGTCCCCCCCACTGCTGAGAGGACAGCTGTCCAGTATTTACTGTGTCCCCCCACTGCTGAGAGGACAGCTGTCCAGTATTTACTGTGTCCCCACTGCTGAGAGGACAGCTGTCCAGTATTTACTGTGTCACCCCACTGCTGAGAGGACAGCTGTCCAGTATTTACTGTGTCCCCCCCCCCACTGCTGAGAGGACAGCTGTCCAGTATTTACTGTGTCCCCCCACTGCTGAGAGGACAGCTGTCCAGTATTTACTGTGTCCCCACTGCTGAGAGGACAGCTGTCCAGTATTTACTGTGTCCCCCCACTGCCTCTGATCTGTGTGAGAGGACAGCTGTCCAGTATTTACTGTGTCCCCCCACTGCCGAGAGGACAGCTGTCCAGTATTTACTGTGTCCCCCACTGCTGAGAGGACAGCTGTCCAGTATTTACTGTGTCCCCCCCACTGCTGAGAGGACAGCTGTCCAGTATTTACTGTGTCCTCCCACTGCTGAGAGGACAGCTGTCCAGTATTTACTGTGTCCCCACTGCTGAGAGGACAGCTGTCCAGTATTTACTGTGTCCCCCCACTGCTGAGAGGACAGCTGTCCAGTATTAACTGTGTCCCCCCCACTGCTGAGAGGACAGCTGTCCAGTATTTACTGTGTCCCCCACTACTGAGAGGACAGCTGTCCAGTATTTACTGTGTCCCCACTGCTGAGAGGACAGCTGTCCAGTATTTACTGTGTCCCCCCACTGCTGAGAGGACAGCTGTCCAGTATTTACTGTGTCCCCCACTGCTGAGAGGACAGCTGTCCAGTATTTACTGTGTCCCCACTGCTGAGAGGACAGCTGTCCAGTATTTACTCTGTCCCCCCACTGCCTCTGATCTGTGTGAGAGGACAGCTGTCCAGTATTTACTGTGTCCCCCCCACTGCTGAGAGGACAGCTGTCCAGTATTTACTGTGTCCCCACTGTTGGACAACATAGATGTGATGGAGAGGAAGCGTTGTCATAACATTAAAGGGTTTTTCAGTCACACTTCATGGGTCGTCTCTAGCTGTGGGTCGTCTCTAGCTGTGGGTCGTCTCTAGCTGTGGGTCGTCTCTAGCTGTGGGTCGTCTCTAGCTGTGGGTCGTCTCTAGCTGTGTTACTGAGAGGTTCCCGGTCAGTTATCAGTAATCGTATCTGATTCCCTGTAGCTCAGTTGGTAGAGCACGGTGTTCCCTGTAGCTCAGTTGGTAGAGCGTGGTGTTCCCTGTAACTCAGTTGGTAGAGCATGGTGTTCCCTGTAGCTCAGTTGGTAGAGCATGGTGTTCCCTGTAACTCAGTTGGTAGAGCATGGTGTTCCCTGTAGCTCAGTTGGTAGAGCGTGGTGTTCCCTGTAGCTCAGTTGGTAGAGCGTGGTGTTCCCTGTAGCTCAGTTGGTAGAGCACGGTGTTCCCTGTAGCTCAGTTGGTAGAGCACGGTGTTCCCTGTAGCTCAGTTGGTAGAGCGTGGTGTTCCCTGTAGCTCAGTTGGTAGAGCGTGGTGTTCCCTGTAGCTCAGTTGGTAGAGCGTGGTGTTCCCTGTAGCTCAGTTGGTAGAGCATGGTGTTCCCTGTAGCTCAGTTGGTAGAGCGTGGTGTTCCCTGTAGCTCAGTTGGTAGAGCGTGGTGTTCCCTGTAGCTCAGTTGGTAGAGCGTGGTGTTCCCTGTAGCTCAGTTGGTAGAGCGTGGTGTTCCCTGTAGCTCAGTTGGTAGAGCATGGTGTTTGCAACGCCAGAGTTGTGGGTTCGATTCCCACGGGGGGCCAGTACAAAAAAGATAAAATAATAAATGAAATGTATGCTTTCACTACTGTAAGTCACTCTGGATAAGAGCGTCTGCTAAATGACTAAAATGTAAAATGTTGGTCTTTGATATTTATCTCTAATCCACATACTGTTGGTTCTGGGATTATTCCCTGTTAGCGATTGGTCTATTCTAGATTACTGCTGTGAAGGCGGAGCTATTGGATTTTACATTGATGAGGACAGTATATGCTGAAAGTTAAGAAATATACTTAAATATACTTTCGACAACCTGATATGCATGGTTTAAGATAACTAAGAGAGAGAGATCTAGAGAGAAGACAGGGGTTTGTAGTTAATGTAGGTGAGCAGAGAGAAGACAGGGGTTTGTAGTTAATGTAGGTGAGCAGAGAGACCTAGAGAGAAGACAGGGGTTTGTAGTTAGTGTAGGTGAGCAGAGAGAAGACAGGGGTTTGTAGTTTATGTAGGTGAGCAGAGAGATCTAGAGAGAAGACAGGGGTTTGTAGTTAGTGTAGGTGAGCAGAGAGATCTAGAGAGAAGACAGGGGGTTGTAGTTAATGTAGGTGAGCAGAGAGATCTAGAGAGAAGACAGGGGTTTGTAGTTAATGTAGGTGAGCAGAGAGATCTAGAGAGAAGACAGGGGTTTGTAGTTAATGTAGGTGAGCAGAGAGATCTAGAGAGAAGACAGGGGGTTGTAGTTAATGTAGGTGAGCAGAGAGAAGACAGGGGTTTGTAGTTAATGTAGGTGAGCAGAGAGACCTAGAGAGAAGACAGGGGTTTGTAGTTAGTGTAGGTGAGCAGAGAGATCTAGAGAGAAGACGGGGGTTTGTAGTTAGTGTAGGTGAGCAGAGAGAAGACAGGGGTTTGTAGTTAATGTAGGTGAGCAGAGAGAAGACAGGGGGTTTGTAGTTAATGTAGGTGAGCAGAGAGACCTAGAGAGAAGACAGGGGTTTGTAGTTAGTGTAGGTGAGCAGAGAGATCTAGAGAGAAGACAGGGTGTTGTAGTTTATGTAGGTGAGCAGAGAGATCTAGAGAGAAGACAGGGGTTTGTAGGTGAACAGAGAGACCTAGAGAGAAGACAGGGGTTTGTAGTTAATGTAGGTGAGCAGAGAGATCTAGAGAGAAGACAGGGGTTTGTAGTTAATGTAGGTGAGCAGAGAGAAGACAGGGATTTGTAGTTAATGTAGGTGAGCAGAGAGAAGACAGGGGTTCTGTAGTTAGTGTAGGTGAGCAGAGAGAAGACAGGGGTTCTGTAGTTAATGTAGGTGAGCAGAGAGATCTAGAGAGAAGACAGGGGTTTGTAGTTAATGTAGGTGAGCAGAGAGAAGACAGGGGTTCTGTAGTTAGTGTAGGTGAGCAGAGAGAAGACAGGGGTTCTGTAGTTAATGTAGGTGAGCAGAGAGATCTAGAGAGAAGACAGGGGTTCTGTAGTTAATGTAGGTGAGCAGAGAGATCTAGAGAGAAGACAGGGGTTTGTAGGTGAGCAGAGAGATCTAGAGAGAAGACAGGGGTTTGTAGTTAATGTAGGTGAGCAGAGAGAAGACAGGGGTTTGTAGTTAGTGTAGGTGAGCAGAGAGATCTAGAGAGAAGACAGGGGGTTGTAGTTAATGTAGGTGAGCAGAGAGATCTAGAGAGAAGACAGGGGTTTGTAGGTGAGCAGAGAGATCTAGAGAGAAGACAGGGGTTTGTAGGTGAGCAGAGAGACCTAGAGAGAAGACAGGGGTTTGTAGTTAATGTAGGTGAGCAGAGAGATCTAGAGAGAAGACAGGGGTTTGTAGTTAATGTAGGTGAGCAGAGAGAAGACAGGGGTTTGTAGTTAATGTAGGTGAGCAGAGAGATCTAGAGAGAAGACAGGGGTTTGTAGTTAATGTAGGTGAGCAGAGAGAAGACAGGGGTTCTGTAGTTAGTGTAGGTGAGCAGAGAGAAGACAGGGGTTCTGTAGTTAATGTAGGTGAGCAGAGAGATCTAGAGAGAAGACAGGGGTTTGTAGTTAATGTAGGTGAGCAGAGAGATCTAGAGAGAAGACAGGGGTTTGTAGTTAATGTAGGTGAGCAGAGAGAAGACAGGGGTTTGTAGTTAATATAGGTGAGCAGAGAGACCTAGAGAGAAGACAGGGGTTTGTAGTTAGTGTAGGTGAGCAGAGAGAAGACAGGGGTTCTGTAGTTAGTGTAGGTGAGCAGAGAGAAGACAGGGGTTCTGTAGTTAATGTAGGTGAGCAGAGAGATCTAGAGAGAAGACAGGGGTTTGTAGGTGAGCAGAGAGAGCTAGAGAGAAGACATGGGTTTGTAGTTAATGTAGGTGAGCAGAGAGATCTAGAGAGAAGACAGGGGTTTGTAGTTAATGTAGGTGAGCAGAGAGAAGACAGGGGTTTGTAGTTAATGTAGGTGAGCAGAGAGATCTAGAGAGAAGACAGGGGTTTGTAGTTAATGTAGGTGAGCAGAGAGACCTAGAGAGAAGACAGGGGTTTGTAGTTAGTGTAGGTGAGCAGAGAGAAGACAGGGGTTCTGTAGTTAATGTAGGTGAGCAGAGAGACCTAGAGAGAAGACAGGGGTTTGTAGTTAGTGTAGGTGAGCAGAGAGAAGACAGGGGTTCTGTAGTTAATGTAGGTGAGCAGAGAGATCTAGAGAGAAGACAGGGGGTTGTAGTTAGTGTAGGTGAGCAGAGAGAAGACAGGGGTTCTGTAGTTAATGTAGGTGAGCAGAGAGATCTAGAGAGAAGACAGGGGTTTGTAGTTAATGTAGGTGAGCAGAGAGAAGACAGGGGTTTGTAGTTAATGTAGGTGAGCAGAGAGATCTAGAGAGAAGACAGGGGTCTGTAGTTAATGTAGGTGAGCAGAGAGAAGACAGGGGTTCTGTAGTTAATGTAGGTGAGCAGAGAGAAGACAGGGGTTTGTAGTTAATGTAGGTGAGCAGAGAGAAGACAGGGGTTTGTAGTTAGTGTAGGTGAGCAGAGAGACCTAGAGAGAAGACAGGGGTTTGTAGTTAATGTAGGTGAGCAGAGAGAAGACAGGGGTTTGTAGTTAATGTAGGTGAGCAGAGAGACCTAGAGAGAAGACAGGGGTTTGTAGTTAATGTAGGTGAGCAGAGAGATCTAGAGAGAAGACAGGGGTTTGTAGTTAATGTAGGTGAGCAGAGAGATCTAGAGAGAAGACAGGGGTTTGTAGTTAATGTAGGTGAGCAGAGAGATCTAGAGAGAAGACGGGGGTTTGTAGTTAGTGTAGGTGAGCAGAGAGAAGACAGGGGTTTGTAGTTAATGTAGGTGAGCAGAGAGATCTAGAGAGAAGACAGGGGTTTGTAGTTAATGTAGGTGAGCAGAGAGACCTAGAGAGAAGACAGGGGTTTGTAGTTAGTGTAGGTGAGCAGAGAGAAGACAGGGGTTCTGTAGTTAATGTAGGTGAGCAGAGAGACCTAGAGAGAAGACAGGGGTTTGTAGTTAGTGTAGGTGAGCAGAGAGAAGACAGGGGTTCTGTAGTTAATGTAGGTGAGCAGAGAGATCTAGAGAGAAGACAGGGGGTTGTAGTTAGTGTAGGTGAGCAGAGAGAAGACAGGGGTTCTGTAGTTAATGTAGGTGAGCAGAGAGATCTAGAGAGAAGACAGGGGTTTGTAGTTAATGTAGGTGAGCAGAGAGAAGACAGGGGTTTGTAGTTAATGTAGGTGAGCAGAGAGATCTAGAGAGAAGACAGGGGTCTGTAGTTAATGTAGGTGAGCAGAGAGAAGACAGGGGTTTGTAGTTAATGTAGGTGAGCAGAGAGAAGACAGGGGTTCTGTAGTTAATGTAGGTGAGCAGAGAGAAGACAGGGGTTTGTAGTTAATGTAGGTGAGCAGAGAGAAGACAGGGGTTTGTAGTTAGTGTAGGTGAGCAGAGAGACCTAGAGAGAAGACAGGGGTTTGTAGTTAATGTAGGTGAGCAGAGAGAAGACAGGGGTTTGTAGTTAATGTAGGTGAGCAGAGAGACCTAGAGAGAAGACAGGGGTTTGTAGTTAATGTAGGTGAGCAGAGAGATCTAGAGAGAAGACAGGGGTTTGTAGTTAATGTAGGTGAGCAGAGAGATCTAGAGAGAAGACAGGGGTTTGTAGTTAATGTAGGTGAGCAGAGAGATCTAGAGAGAAGACGGGGGTTTGTAGTTAGTGTAGGTGAGCAGAGAGAAGACAGGGGTTTGTAGTTAGTGTAGGTGAGCAGAGAGAAGACAGGGGTTCTGTAGTTAATGTAGGTGTGAAGATAAGTTAGCAGAGAGACTAGGTGAGTCCAGGAGGTTTTCCAGACACCCTGATTGACTTAAGAACAGAGAAGCAGTCAGCTACCTGTGTGTTTCCAGTCTGTACATAGTGAACATGACCCTTATGGCCTGGACAGCCCTGTTGTTATGGTGGCTCAGTGTTAAAAAGCCTGACGAACACCTTCACACGCGCAGAGATGACTGGAAACAGAGGTACAGTCCTCTATCTCAGGAAGAGGACCACATCGTTACGACTCAGGTATTACAGAGATGACTGGAAACAGAGGTACAGTCCTCTATCTCAGGAAGAGGACAGCATCATTACGACTCCAGGTATTACAGAGATGACTGGAAACAGAGGTACAGTCCTCTATCTCAGGAAGAGGACCACATCGTTACGACTCCAGGTATTACAGAGATGACTGGAAACAGAGGTACAGTCCTCTATCTCAGGAAGAGGACCACATCGTTACGACTCCAGGTATTACAGAGATGACTGGAAACAGAGGTACAGTCCTCTATCTCAGGAAGAGGACAGCATCGTTACGACTCCAGGTATTACAGAGATGACTGGAAACAGAGGTACAGTCCTCTATCTCAGGTAGAGGACCACATCGTTACGACTCCAGGTATTACAGAGATGACTGGAAACAGAGGTACAGTCCTCTATCTCAGGAAGAGGACCACATCGTTACGACTCCAGGTATTACAGAGATGACTGGAAACAGAGGTACAGTCCTCTATCTCAGGAAGAGGACCGCATCGTTACGACTCCAGGTATTACAGAGATGACTGGAAACAGAGGTACAGTCCTCTATCTCAGGAAGAGGACCACGTCGTTACGACCCCAGGTATCAAAATCAAATCAAAATCAAATGTATTTATAAAGCCCTTCTTACATCAGCTGATGTCTCAAAGTGCTGTACAGAAACCCAGCCTAAAACCCCAAACAGCAAGCAATGCAGGTGTAGAAGCACGGTGGCTAGGAAAAACTCCCTAGAAAGGCCAGAACCTAGGAAGAAACCTAGAGAGGAACCAGGCTATGAGGGGTGGCTAGGAAAAACTCCCTAGAAAGGCCAAAACCCTAGGAAGAAACCTAGAGAGGAACCAGGCTATGAGGGGTGGCTAGGAAAAACTCCCTAGAAAGGCCAAAACCTTAGGAAGAAACCTAAAGAGGAACCAGGCTATGAGGGGTGGCTAGGAAAAACTCCCTAGAAAGGCCAAAACCTTAGGAAGAAACCTAGAGAGGAACCAGGCTATGAGGGGTGGCCAGTCCTCTTCTGGCTGTGCCGGGTGGAGATTATAACAGAACATGGCCAAGATGTTCAAATGTTCATAAATGACCAGCAGGGTCAAAAAATAATAATCACAGTAGTTGTCGAGGGTGCAACAGGTCAGCACCTCAGGAGTAAATGTCAGTTGGCTTTTTCATAGCCGATCTTTGAGAGTATCTCTACCGCTCCTGCTGTCTCTAGAGAGTTGAAAACAGCAGGTCTGGGACAGGTAGCACATCCGGTGAACAGGTCAGGGTTCCAGCAGGTCTGGGACAGCAGGTCTGGGACAGCAGGTCTGGGACAGGTAGCACGTCCGGAGGTAGAGGTCAGGGTTCCAGCAGGTCTGGGACAGCAGGTCTGGGACAGGTAGCACGTCCGGAGGTAGAGGTCAGGGTTCCAGCAGGTCTGGGACAGCAGGTCTGGGACAGCAGGTCTGGGACAGGTAGCACGTCCGGAGGTAGAGGTCAGGGTTCCAGCAGGTCTGGGACAGCAGGTCTGGGACAGCAGGTCTGGGACAGGTAGCACGTCCGGAGGTAGAGGTATTGTTTCCAGTCGGTTTTATATTTAGTCATCTAGTAGACGTTCTTGTCCAGAGCATCTGGCGAGTAACTCAAATCACCGTAGGCATTGACCTCGAAGCCAGTTCCACTGCGTATTTTAAATTGTTGCCTTCTAATCAGGGATTGGTTTAGACCGGGGACACCAGGTATGTGCAATTAATTATCAGGTAGAACAGAAAACCAGCAGGCTCCGGACCTCGTAGGGTAAGAGTTGAATACCAAATGCTATAAAATACCTGCTGGGCAGGGCTGAGGTGATCACACCTGTTTCCTCATAGACTCTGTAAAATACCTGCTGAGGTGATCACACCTGTTTCCTCATAGACTCTATAAAATACCTGCTGAGGTGATCACACCTGTTTCCTCATCGACTCTGTAAAATACCTGCTGAGGTGATCACACCTGTTTCCTCATCGACTCTATAAAATACCTGCTGAGGTGATCACACCTGTTTCCTTATCGACTCTGTATAATATCTGCTGGGCAGGGCTCAGAGCAGAGAGAGAGCAGAGGCTACATGAACCTGTTAAATATATGTTGTGATAAAACAACACACCAGCCACGCTGTGATAAAACAACACACCAGCCATGCTGTGATAAAACAACACACCAGCCACGCTGTGATAAAACAACACACCAGCCACGCTGTGATAAAACAACACACCAGCCATGCTGTGATAAAACAACACACCAGCCACGCTGTGATTAAACAACACACCAGCCATGCTGTGATAAAACAACACACCAGCCACGCTGTGATAAAACAACACACCAGCCAGGCTGTGATAAAACAACACACCAGCCACGCTGTGATAAAACAACACACCAGCCATGCTGTGATAAAACAACACACCAGCCATGCTGTGATAAAACAACACACCAGCCATGCTGTCGTAAAACAACACACCAGCCATGCTGTGATAAAACAACACACCAGCCATGCTGTGATAAAACAACACACCAGCCATGCTGTGATAAAACAACACACCAGCCACGCTGTCGATAAAACAACATACCAGCCATGCTGTGATAAAACAACACACCAGCCACGCTGTGATAAAACAACACACCAGCCAGGCTGTGATAAAACAACACACCAGCCACGCTGTGATAAAACAACACACCAGCCACGCTGTGATAAAACAACACACCAGCCAGGCTGTGATAAAACAACACACCAGCCATGCTGTGATAAAACAACACACCAGCCACGCTGTGATAAAACAACACACCAGCCACGCTGTGATAAAACAACACACCAGCCACGCTGTGATAAAACAACACACCAGCCATGCTGTGATAAAACAACACACCAGCCAGGCTGTGATAAAACAACACACCAGCCATGCTGTGATAAAACAACACACCAGCCATGCTGTGATAAAACAACACACCAGCCACGCTGTGATAAAACAACACACCAGCCACGCTGTGATAAAACAACACACCAGCCACGCTGTCGTAAAACAACACACCAGCCATGCTGTCGTAAAACAACACACCAGCCATGCTGTGATAAAACAACACACCAGCCATGCTGTCGTAAAACAACACACCAGCCACGCTGTGATAAAACAACACACCAGCCATGCTGTGATAAAACAACACACCAGCCAGGCTGTGATAAAACAACACACCAGCCAGGCTGTGATAAAACAACACACCAGCCACGCTGTGATAAAACAACACACCAGCCAGGCTGTGATAAAACAACACACCAGCCACGCTGTGATAAAACAACACACCAGCCACGCTGTGATAAAACAACACACCAGCCACGCTGTGATAAAACAACACACCAGCCACGCTGTGATAAAACAACACACCAGCCAGGCTGTGATAAAACAACACACCAGCCATGCTGTCGTAAAGCTGAAAATACTGTTTGGACGTGTGCTTAATCTCCAAATGAGGTTTCCTTGTCACATAACAAAATAAACGTTAAATATTAAAATGAATATTAAGGTAAGATTAGAAGGTTATATTTCGCAGTAGTTGTCCTATAAACACAAAGCTTGTGATCAGAGTTACAGAAGGACTTCAGGAGATGTACCTCTAGTCCTGGTTTGGTCTGTCTACCGAGTTTTTCCAGACATCACCACTTACCACCAGTCTCCTATATAAGTCAAATGGAATGTTTTTATGGTATAGATGTAATGGCTGTCGTGAGAGAGAGTAGACCAAAGTGCAGCGGAGTTAGTGTTCATCATTGAATATTTAATAGCAGAAAGAACACTATACAAAAATAAGAAAACCGACAGCCAAACAGTCCTGTCAGGTGCAAAACACTAACAGAAACAATTACCCACCAAAACCCAAAGGAAAAACATGCTCCTTATGTGTGACTCCCAATCAGCAACAATGAACTTCAGCTGTGCCTGATTGGGAGCCACACACGGCCCAAAACAAAGAAATACAAAAACATAGAAAAATGAACATAGAACGCCCACCCAATGTAACACCCTGGCCTAACCAAAATAAAGAACAAAATCCCCTCTCTATGGCCAGGGCGTTACAATAGAAAAGCCTCTTCTTTAAATCACATTCTGCCAGCCTAGTGCATAACCTATGGAGGCTAGAGATGGGCTCTGTCTTCAATAAACCTTCTGAGTGTGTTAGCCTGCAATAACAGGTTTAGCTGTTCTCCCCTCCTGATTTACCTTCATATTACACTCTTCCACAGGGGCTCACATCTCTCTCTCTCTCTGTGTGTGTGTGTGTGTGTGTGTGTGTGTGTGTGTGTGTGTGTGTGTGTGTGTGTGTGTGTGTGTGTGTGTGTGTGTGTGTGTGTGTGTGTAAAGAGGAGAGCGGGCTGCCTCTTGGACACTACTTGACGAGACTCTAATTGGTGCAGAGTGATTAAATATCTCATGCTTCTTACTAATTGCATCTATTTAAAGCAGCCATTAGCTTTAAAACCACCAACAGGCTTTTCCTCTAACTAAACGCTCGATGTAGTTCAGAAAACCCAGCGGACAGGAAAACAATATGAAGACGGAGAGAAGAAGAGAGAAGAAGAGAGGAAAACAATATGAAGACAGAGAGAAGAAGAGAGAAGAAGAGATGAAAACAATATGAAGACGGAGAGAAGAAGAGAGAAGAAGAGATGAAAACAATATGAAGACAGAGAGAAGAAGAGAGAAGAAGAGATGAAAACAATATGAAGACAGAGAGAAGAAGAGAGAAGAAGAGAGGAAAACAATATGAAGACAGAGAGAAGAAGAGAGAAGAAGAGATGAAAACAATATGAAGACAGAGAGAAGAAGAGAGAAGAAGAGATGAAAACAATATGAAGACAGAGAGAAGAAGAGAGGAAAACAATATGAAGACAGAGAGAAGACGAGAGAAGAAGAGAGGAAAACAATATGAAGACAGAGAGAAGAAGAGAGAAGAAGAGATGAAAACAATATGAAGACAGAGAGAAGAAGAGAGAAGAAGAGATGAAAACAATATGAAGACGGAGAGAAGAAGAGAGAAGAAGAGATGAAAACAATATGAAGACAGAGAGAAGAAGAGAGAAGAAGAGAGGAAAACAATATGAAGACAGAGAGAAGAAGAGAGGAAAACAATATGAAGACAGAGAGAAGAAGAGAGAAGAAGAGATGAAAACAATATGAAGACAGAGAGAAGAAGAGAGAAGAAGAGATGAAAACAATATGAAGACAGAGAGAAGAAGAGAGAAGAAGAGAGGAAAACAATATGAAGACAGAGAGAAGAAGAGAGAAGAAGAGATGAAAACAATATGAAGACGGAGAGAAGAAGAGATGAAAACAATATGAAGACAGAGAGAAGAAGAGAGAAGAAGAGATGAAAACAATATGAAGACGGAGAGAAGAAGAGAGGAAAACAATATGAAGACAGAGAGAAGAAGAGAGAAGAAGAGAGGAAAACAATATGAAGACAGAGAGAAGAAGAGAGAAGAAGAGATGAAAACAATATGAAGACAGAGAGAAGAAGAGAGAAGAAGAGATGAAAACAATATGAAGACGGAGAGAAGAAGAGAGAAGAAGAGATGAAAACAATAAGAAGACAGAGAGAAGAAGAGAGAAGAAGAGAGGAAAACAATATGAAGACAGAGAGAAGAAGAGATGAAAACAATATGAAGACGGAGAGAAGAAGAGAGAAGAAGAGAGGAAAACAATATGAAGACAGAGAGAAGAAGAGAGAAGAAGAGAGGATTGTTATTTTATATGATGTAGTTCTTTTTTGATCCAGGTTTCTACTGGCTTTTAAAAAGGCCTCCCCCCCCCCCCCCCCCCCTTTCTTTCTGCAGTAATGGCCCTGTCTGAGCACTGACTTGGTTGTCATAGTTACATAACATTCACAATCAAATTATTTAATCTCATCTTGAACACATTTATTGAACTGGACAACTTAAAATAAAAAGATATCAGGCACAAATTAACATAAATAATTATGTGAATTGAAATTGTGTTCATTGCAAAATATGTCTTATTCTTATTATTATTATTGGCACCACAGCCATATATATCAGCCATATATATCAGCTCAGTATTTAACACAGCCATATATATCAGCCATATATATCAGCTCAGTATTTAACACAGCCATATATATCAGCCATATATATCAGCTCAGTATTTATAACAGCCATATATATCAGCTCAGTATTTAACACAGCCATATATATCAGCTCAGTATTTAACACAGCCATATATATTAGCTCAGTATTTATCACAGCCATATATATCAGCTCAGTATTTAACACAGCCATATATATCAGCTCAGTATTTAACACAGCCATATATATTAGCTCAGTATTTATCACAGCCATATATATCAGCCATATATATCAGCTCAGTATTTAACACAGCCATATATATCAGCTCAGTATTTATAACAGCCATATATATTAGCTCAGTATTTATCACAGCCATATATATCAGCTCAGTATTTAACACAGCCATATATATCAGCTCAGTATTTAACACAGCCATATATATTAGCTCAGTATTTATCACAGCCATATATATCAGCCATATATATCAGCTCAGTATTTAACACAGCCATATATATTAGCTCAGTATTTAACACAGCCATATATATCAGCTCAGTATTTAACACAGCCATATATATCAGCTCAGTATTTAACACAGCCATATATATCAGCTCAGTATTTATCACAGCCATATACAGTTGAAGTCTGAAGTTTACATACAGTTAGGTTGGAGTCATTAAAACTCGATTTTCAACCTCTCCACAAATTTCTTGTTAACAAAATGGACAATGACCCCAAGCATACTTCCAAAGTTGTCGCAAAATGACTTAATGACAACAAAGTCAAGGTATTGGAGTGGCCATCACAAAGCCCTGACCTCAATCCCATAGAAAATTTGTGGGCAGAACTGAAAAAGCGTGTGCGAGCAAGGAGGCCTACAAACCTGACTCAGTTACACCAGCTCTGTCAGGAGGAATGGGCCAAAATTCACCCAACTTATTGTGGGAAGCTTGTGGAAGACTACCTGAACCATTTGACCCAAGTTAAACAATTTAAAGGCAATGCTACCAAATACTAATTGAGTGTATGTAAACTTCTGACCCACTGGGAATGTGATGAAAGAAATAAAAGCTGAAATAAATCATTCTCTCTACTATTATTCTGACATTTCACATTCTGAAAATAAAGTGGGGATCCTAACTGACCTAAAACATGGAAATGTTTACTAGGATTAATAAATGTCAGGAATTGTGGAAAAACTGAGTTTAAATGTATTTGGCTAAGGTGTATGTAAACTTCAGACTTCAAATGTATATACAGTACCAGTCAAGTCTGGACACACCGACTCATTCAAGGGTTTTTCTATATTTTTTTTTAAATTTACTGATCCTTTTTAAAGTAAAACAAATATTTATTATATTTTTGTAAATGTGCCAAATCACCAAAGCATTAATGTGCTCACTATTAAACCACTTCTCAGTGATGCTTCAGTTAAAGTTTCAATTACACTGAACTTCATTTCTCCAGCTTTTTAGTCTCATTGAGAACAAATCCATTTTTTTTTTTTGTTGAAACGACAGCCTTTTTTCCCACGTCGAGTCCTCCAATTCAGGGTAACTAGCCTGGTGTATTACAAAAGCTTCGGGCCGGATAGAGAGGAAGAAAAACAAAACTGTCCTGGCACAACCCTGTGCCAACTTCATCTCCGCGGAGACCCTGAATGAATTACAGAAATTACATCTCTCTGATAAATGCCAAACTCAGAGAGTCTCGGCCCTCCAGGAAGAGCAGTAATTAAAGGGGGGGGGGGGAGGAGATGCTGCCAAGGACCCTGACTGGATCACAGAGGACCAGGGCTGCTTGGGGGGGGGGGGGATGGCTGGAACAACAGCCTTGTCAAACAACACGACCCTCGAGGTGATGTCAGCCATCAGGCATCAATATGTCACGGTAAATACCGCTGCTGCTGCAGCGAAGGCTGGGGGCTGGAAGCTGAGGCTGCCGGGCGAGAGTTACAGCTTCCTACAGATTGGGATGGACGACTGTCTCTGTTCTGTCTCTGTACTGTCTCTGTGCTGTCTCTGTACTGTCTCTGTACTGTCTCTGTACTGTCTCTGTACTGTCTCTATTCTGTCTCTGTACTGTCTCTGTACTGTCTCTATTCTGTCTCTGTACTGTCTCTGTGCTGTCTCTATTCTGTCTCTGTACTGTCTCTGTACTGTCTCTGTACTGTCTCTATTCTGTCTCTGTACTGTCTCTATTCTGTCTCTGTACTGTCTCTGTGCTGTCTCTGTACTGTCTCTATTCTGTCTCTATTCTGTCTCTATTCTGTCTCTGTTCTGTCTCTATTCTGTCTCCTTAGCAATGGATCATGTTTTTTATTTATTCACCTTTGAAAGTCATCCGTTTCAGTGTAAATTACGATGTTACAGGAAGAAGGTTAAAACGTTAAAAATTGAAACAATCTATTCCACATCTCTATTCCAGGTTTCACATTGAGACATCTCATTCCTTCAGCTAAACTCTCTGAATGACAATTGTCATTCTGTGTCAAAATGTAGATTTTATTTGTCATTCTGTGTCAAAATATAGATTTTATTTGTCATTCTGTGTCAAAATGTAGATTTTATTTGTCATTCTGTGTCAAAATATAGATTTTATTTGTCATTCTGTGTCAAAATGTAGATTTTATTTGTCATTCTGTGTCAAAATGTAGATTTTATTTGTCATTCTGTGTCAAAATGTAGATTTTATTTGTCATTCTATGTCAAAATGTAGATTTTATTTGTCATTCTGTGTCAAAATATAGATTTTATTTGTCATTCTATGTCAAAATGTAGATTTTATTTGTCATTCTGTGTCAAAATATAGATTTTATTTGTCATTCTGTGTCAAAATGTAGATTTTATTTGTCATTCTGTGTCAAAATGTAGATTTTATTTGTCATTCTGTGTCAAAATGTAGATTTTATTTGTCATTCTGTGTCAAAATGTAGATTTTATTTGTCATTCTGTGTCAAAATGTAGATTTTATTTGTCATTCTGTGTCAAAATGTAGATTTTATTTGTCATTCTGTGTCAAAATGTAGATTTTATTTGTCATTCTGTGTCAAAATATAGATTTTATTTGTCATTCTGTGTCAAAATGTAGATTTTATTTGTCATTCTGTGTCAAAATGTAGATTTTATTTGTCATTCTGTGTCAAAATATAGATTTTATTTGTCATTCTATGTCAAAATGTAGATTTTATTTGTCATTCTGTGTCAAAATATAGATTTTATTTGTCATTCTGTGTCAAAATGTAGATTTTATTTGTCATTCTGTGTCAAAATGTAGATTTTATTTGTCATTCTGTGTCAAAATGTAGATTTTATTTGTCATTCTGTGTCAAAATGTAGATTTTATTTGTCATTCTGTGTCAAAATGTAGATTTTATTTGTCATTCTATGTCAAAATGTAGATTTTATTTGTCATTCTGTGTCAAAATGTAGATTTTATTTGTCATTCTGTGTCAAAATGTAGATTTTATTTGTCATTCTGTGTCAAAATGTAGATTTTATTTGTCATTCTGTGTCAAAATGTAGATTTTATTTGTCATTCTGTGTCAAAATGTAGATTTTATTTGTCATTCTGTGTCAAAATGTAGATTTTATTTGTCATTCTGTGTCAAAATGTAGATTTTATTTGTCATTCTGTGTGAAAATGTAGATTTTATTTGTCATTCTGTGTGAAAATGTAGATTGTATTTGTCATTCTGTGTCAAAATATAGATTTTATTTGTCATTCTGTGTCAAAATATAGATTTTATTTGTCATTCTGTGTCAAAATGTAGATTTTATTTGTCATTCTATGTCAAAATGTAGATTTTATTTGTCATTCTGTTTCAAAATATAGATTTTATTTGTCATTCTATGTCAAAATGTAGATTTTATTTGTCATTCTGTGTCAAAATATAGATTTTATTTGTCATTCTGTGTCAAAATGTAGATTTTATTTGTCATTCTGTGTCAAAATGTAGATTTTATTTGTCATTCTGTGTCAAAATGTAGATTTTATTTGTCATTCTGTGTCAAAATGTAGATTTTATTTGTCATTCTGTGTCAAAATGTAGATTTTATTTGTCATTCTGTGTCAAAATATAGATTTTATTTGTCATTCTGTGTCAAAATGTAGATTTTATTTGTCATTCTGTGTCAAAATGTAGATTTTTATTAGAGGTTGAAACTGCCTGAAGGGAAACAGATCTGAATGATGAACGGAACCACTTGATAACCGTAAAACAACCATTACAATCGGATAACAGTCCAATGTCTTCAACCCTTCCAAATAATACCAGTCTATTGATCTGTATTGGGATATGTATAATGTATAATGTGATTATGTTGTAGTTCCCATGTATCACAGCACCTAACTTCCATTTCTACCATCCCTCTGGTGCTGCTCGGACCATGAACCCAAACTGGAACAGAACCAAGTGCGATCCGATAGTTCTGTTTGCGTAATATTTCCTGATTATTGACGTCGACATTACTGATGAGCAGGACTGTTACCCTGGCGCTGATCTCACTTGGCATAGGACCCAATTCTCTGATTCACATGGTAATCAGATCTAGTCCAAGTGGGGTTTCCCCCTCCTCCTCTCTTACCCCAAACTGGTCCTGTTGACTCTGAGCTGATTGGCCCAGACGGCCACCTGCTGCCACCCCCAGGCGAAGGATTTGTTTAGGGGTTCCCCGACGTATGATGGACAACACGAGGCGAAAAGGACGCTGAACCCTGTTTACTACAGCCGTTACTGTCACATCAAGAGTTAGAGTTCGGGTTTTAATTGGTCTACTGTTAAATAAAGTTAAATTAAAGGTAAACACAAACAACAACAGAACAGGGATGATCTCTCTGCTTCCTACTTTCAGTTGCCATGTGAGGCGGTCAAATTAAGATTCCGCAGAGATGGATGGAAATCAGAAAAAAGATGGAGAAGCAGGGAGACAAATAAACAGACCAGCCAGGTCAGAATCACCACCCAGCCAGGTCAGAATCACGACCCAGCCAGGTCAGAATCACTACCCAGCCAGGTCAGAATCACTACCCAGCCAGGTCAGAATCACCATCCAGCCAGGTCAGAATCACCACCCAGCCAGGTCAGAATCAGAATCACTACCCAGCCAGGTCAGAATCACTACCCAGCCAGGTCAGAATCACTACCCAGCCAGGTCAGAATCACGACCCAGCCAGGTCAAAATCACCACCCAGCCAGGTCAGAATCACTACCCAGCCAGGTCAGAATCACTACCCAGCCAGGTCAGAATCACTACCCAGCCAGGTCAGAATCACTACACAGCCAGGTCAGAATCACTACCCAGCCAGGTCAGAATCACTACCCAGCCAGGTCAGAATCACTACCCAGCCAGGTCAAAATCACAGCCCAGCCAGGTCAACATCACCACCCAGTCAGGTCAAAATCACAGCCCAGCCAGGTCAAAATCACCACACAGCCAGGTCAGAATCACAACACAGCCAGGTCAGAATCACCACCCAGCCAGGTCAAAATCACCACCCAGCCAGGTCAGAATCACAGCCCAGCCAGGTCAGAATCACCACCCAGCCAGGTCAGAATCACAACCCAGCCAGGTCAAAAACACCACCCAGCCAGGTCAAAATCACCACCCAGCCAGGTCAAAATCACCACCCAGCCAGGTCGAAATCACAGCCCTGCCAGGTCAAAATCACCACCCAGCCAGGTCAAAATCACCACCCAGCCAGGTCGAAATCACAGCCCAGCCAGGTCAAAATCACAACCCAGCCAGGTCGAAATCACAGCCCAGCCAGGTCAAAATCACCACCCAACCAGGTCGAAATCACAGCCCAGCCAGGTCAAAATCACTATCCAGCCAGGTCAAAATCACAGCCCAGTCAGGTCGAAATCACCACCCAGTCAGGTCAAAACCACCACCCAGCCAGGTCAAAATCACAACCCAGCCAGTTCAAAATCACTATCCAGCCAGGTCAAAATCACAACCCAGCAAGGTTAGAATCACCACCCAGCCAGGTCAGAATCACCACCCAGTCAGGTCAAAACCACCACCCAGTCAGGTCAAAATCACAGCCCAGCCAGGTCAAAATCGCCACACAGCCAGGTCAACATCACCACCCAGTCAGGTCAAAATCACAGCCCAGCCAGGTCAAAATCACCACACAGCCAGGTCAGAATCACAACCCAGCCAGGTCAGAATCACCACCCAGCCAGGTCAAAATCACCACCCAGCCAGGTCAGAATCACAGCCCAGCCAGGTCAAAATCACAACCCAGCCAGGTCAAAAATCCCTACCCAGCCAGGTCAGAATCACCACCCAGCCAGGTCGGAATCACAGCCCAGCCAGGTCAAAATCACCAGCCAGCGAGGTCAAAATCACCACCCAGCCAGGTCAAAATCACAGCCCAGCCAGGTCAACATCACCACCCAGTCAGGTCAAAATCACAGCCCAGCCAGGTCAAAATCAGCACACAGCGAGGTCAGAATCACAACCCAGCCAGGTCAGAATCACCACCCAGCCAGGTCAAAATCACCACCCAGCCAGGTCAGAATCACAGCCCAGCCAGGTCAAAATCACAACCCAGCCAGGTCAAAAATCCCTATCCAGCCAGGTCAAAATCACAACCAGGCAAGGTTAGAATAACCACCCAGCATGGTCAGAATCACAACCCAGCCAGGTCAAAATCACCACCCAGCCAGGTCAAAATCACCACCCAGCCAGGTCAAAATCACAGCCCAGCCAGGTCAAAATCACCACCCAGCCAGGTCAAAATCACAACCCAGCCAGGTCAAAATCACAGCCCAGCCAGGTCAATATCACCACCCAGTCAGGTCAAAATCACAGCCCAGCCAGGTCAAAATCACCACACAGCCAGGTCAGAATCACAACCCAGCCAGGTCAGAATCACCACCCAGCCAGGTCAAAATCACCACCCAGCCAGGTCAGAATCACAGCCCAGCCAGGTCAAAATCACAACCCAGCCAGGTCAAAAATCCCTATCCAGCCAGGTCAAAATCACAACCAGGCAAGGTTAGAATCACCACCCAGCCAGGTCAGAATCACAACCCAGCCAGGTCAAAATCACCACCCAGCCAGGTCAAAATCACAACCCAGCCAGGTCAAAATCACCACCCAGCCAGGTCAAAATCACAACCCAGCCCGGTCAGAATCACCACCCAGCCAGGTCAAAATCACAACCCAGCCAGTTCAAAATCACCACCCAGCCAGGTCAGAATCACAAACAAGCCAGGTCAACATCACCACCCAGCCAGGTCAGAATCACCACCCAGCCAGGTCAAAATCACAGCCCAGACAGGTCAACATCACCACCAGTCAGGTCAAAATCACAGCCCAGCCAGATCAAAATCACCACACAGCCAGGTCAGAATCACAACCCAGCCAGGTCAGAATCAACACCCAGCCAGGTCAAAATCACCACCCAGCCAGGTCAGAATCACAGCCCAGCCAGGTCAAAATCACAACCCAGCCAGGTCAAAATCACCACCCAGCCAGGTCAAAATCACAACCCAGCCAGGTCAAAATCACTACCCAGCCAGGTCAAAATCACCACCCAGCCAGGTCGAAATCACAGCCCAGCCAGGTCAAAATCACAACCCAGCCAGGTCGAAATCACAGCCCAGCCAGGTCAAAATCACCACCCAGCCAGGTCGAAATCACAGCCCAGCCAGGTCAAAATCACAGCCCAGCCAGGTCAAAATCACTATCCAGCCAGGTCAAAATCGCAGCCCAGTCAGGTCGAAATCTCCACCCAGTCAGGTCAAAACCACCACCCAGCCAGGTCAAAATCACTACCCAGCAAGGTCAAAATCACAACCCAGCCAGGTCAGAATCACCACACCGCCAGGTCAGAATCACAACCCAGCCAGGTCAAAATCACCACCCAGCCATGTCAAAATCACAACCCAGCCAGGTCAAAATCACCACCCAGCCAGGTCAAAATCGCAACCCAGCCAGGTCAAAATCACCACCCAGCCAGGTCAAAATCATAGACCAGCCAGGTCAGTATCACCACCCAGCCAGGTCAGAATCACCACACAGCCAGGTCAAAATCATAGACCAGCCAGGTCAGAATCACCACCCAGCCAGGTCAGAATCACCACCCAGCCAGGTCAGAATCACAAACAAGCCAGGTCAACATCACCACCCAGCCAGGTCAAAATCCCTATCCAGCCAGGTCAAAATCACAACCCAGCAAGGTTAGAATCATCACCCAGCCAGGTCAGAATCACAACCCAGCCAGGTCAAAATCACCACACAGCCAGGTCAGAATCACAACCCAGCCAGGTCAGAATCACCACCCAGCCAGGTCAAAATCACCACCCAGCCAGGTCAGAATCACAGCCCAGCCAGGTCAAAATCACAACCCAGCCAGGTCGAAATCACAGCCCAGCCAGGTCAAAATCACCACCCAGCCAGGTCGAAATCACAGCCCAGCCAGGTCAAAATCACAGCCCAGCCAGGTCAAAATCACAACCCAGCCAGGTCAGAATCAAAAACTAGCCAGGTCAGAATCACCACCCAGCCAGGTCAAATTCACAACCCAGCCAGGTCAGAATCACCACCCAGCCAGGTCAGAATCAAAACCCTGGCTTTGCAAGCAATGCATTCTGGGCATATACCACCAAATCAAACAGTCTATCCCAGACCTACAGTGACTTCTCTGCTCTTTAGAATGGCCTTGGCAGACTGCATTCAGGACTGTGTTGTACACAATGAGTTGATCAGCATAGTGAAAATACAAGGTTCCTCATGAATGTACAGGGCAAGGTTCTGTTCAGGGAACAGAACAGAAAACCGGAAAATAATATTTTTCAAAGAATAGAAACAGAACCTGGAACGAAAGCGATCCATACTGTTTTGGAACAGAACCCTTATTTTAAAAGCATTGGAACCGGTTAATAATGTAATTTTACATTCCAGGCATTTAATTCTAGTCCCCCAAAAAAAAAAAAAAACGCAACTATGCAAAAATCTCCCTCTGTCACTCAGAAACATATTTATGTCTTCCTGACAGCTGGAACTCTTTGCCTGTGCTTGTGCATGTTTATGCTACCTGCTCTCCCACTCTGAAGCATTAGGTAACAGGTCAAGCTTCATTCAGGAAACAGGGAGAGACAGAGCGGCCAGAAGGGTGCTGACGGTTTTGCCGCAAACCCTTAAAAAACTGATTTAAAAAAAAACATGTCTGTGCCCCACACCCCCAAACATCTTCCCTGGGCTTTGGGGAGAGAGAGCTTTAAATTAGCTAGAGAAGAATGGATTCCCTTTTCAATGCTAGTTAAGGATACAATAGGCCTAGATATCACGTTTGGATTTATTAACTACAAACAGGTAATAGGTGTTTTTTTAATTCTGGTGCCGCTCTGCAAGCAGAAGCTTGTTAGATAGATAGATAGATAGATAGATAGATAGATAGATAGATAGATAGATAGATAGATAGATAGATAGATAGATAGATAGATAGATAGATAGATAGATAGATAGATAGATAGATAGATAGATAGATAGATAGATAGATAGATAGATAGATAGATAGATAGATAGATAGATAGATAGATAGATAGATAGATAGATAGATAGATAATGATGTTATAACAAGATGCCCAGCGCTTCAAGCCTCCTCCTCAACCCTCTCTGGGTCATGGCTATTAGGGATACAGCTTTTGTCAAATTAACATCAAAAGATGAATTATTGGCCATTTTAGCCAAACTTAACTTAACAAAAGCTGTATCCCTTCTAGCCAAGACCCCTCTCTCCCCACCTGCAAAATGTCCCTCACATCTTGCTCCATAGGCAACACTTGTCTGTCCATCACGGATGTAAACAACGATCTTTGCCTGTTCTGTCCTCACTGATTGGTCTAAACAACTATCTTTGCCTGTTCTGTCCTCACTGATTGGTCTAAACAACTATCTTTGCCTGTTCTGTCCTCACTGATTGGTCTAAACAACTATCTTTGCCTGTTCTGTCCTCACTGATTGGTCTAAACAACTATCTTTGCCTGTTCTGTCCTCACTGATTGGTCTAAACAACTATCTTTGCCTGTTATGTCTTCACTGATTGGTCTAAACAACTATCTTTTCCTGCTCTATCCTCACTGATTTGGTGAAGTCATTTAATGAGCTCAATGTAAACAATTGTTGATTTCACAAGTTTAAAAAAGGAACAGAAAGGAACCAGTCCTTTTCTTAGTTTGAACCGGTTCAGAACTTTAATTTTCTGGTCGGAAACAGAGGAACAGAACGAAAAGAAGAAAAAAAAGTTGGTTCTGATCAGAACGAAACAAACGGTAAATAATTTTGGGTTCCAACCCCTTTGTAACGAGTCAGTAATCAGAACCAATGCCATTGAAGTGGAATAGTGTAAACATTTTAATCATAATCCCTGAGGATTCTGGGGATGGGTACGCTAAAGATGGACGGAGAGAGGAAGTTTAGCTTAATTAAACCTTGATTAAATCATTTCTCTACCTGTCCTAGAATAGTATTTTAATTATGAGCCTATTCATCGTTTTCTGATTCCACCTGTCATTGCATCGTCGTAGAGCTCGGTCAAAGTCTCTGATTTAGAAAAGAGATTCACTTTATATTAATCAGAGTTAAGGTCACAAAAATTCAGAGCTGGTAATATCACGCAATATAGGATTCATTAATGAGAGATATTATTATTTTCCAAGACACATTCCCAGCATACAGCTGTCCAGCCCGCTAGCTCCCCCACCACTACACTCAGGAGAGATGCTGTCCTGGCTGGGGGGGGGGGGGGGGGGGGAGGGGGGGAGATGCTGTCCTGGCTGGGGGGAGATGCTGTCCTGGCTGGGAACCTGACAGGGGAGAGGTGATTTCATGGCTGGGGGGGGCGATGCTGTCCTGGCTGGGGGGGGGGGGGGAGATGCTGTCCTGGCTGGCTGACCTGATGGGGGAGAGGTGCCACTATACAGGCACTGACAGGGACAACACAGAAACCTCTGGAAGACTGCTGTAGTTGGGTGAGTGAGAGAGAGAGAGAGAGAGAGAGAGAGAGAGAGAGAGAGAGAGAGAGAGAGAGAGAGAGAGGAAGATAAAGAGAGCGAGAGAGAGAGAGAGAGAGAGAGAGAGAGAGAGAGAGAGAGAGAGAGAGAGAGGAAGATAAAGAGAGAGAGAGAGAGAGAGAGAGAGAGAGAGAGAGAGAGAGAGAGAGAGAGAGGAAGATAAAGAGAGAGAGAGAGAGAGGGAGAGAGAGAGAGAGAGAGAGAGAGAGAGAGAGAGAGAGAGAGAGAGAGAGAGAGAGAGAGGAAGATAAAGAGAGAGAGAGACTTAAAGGGTGTTTGGAGAAGCTTTTAATTACCGCACTGATGGCACCCGTAGCCATGGTAGAACAGTGACTTCAGGGAGTTGCTTTTCCGATCCAAAATACATTTAGCTGTAAAGCCAATGAGAGACAAATATAACTGCAGGACACATCTGACTGGAGCATCTGCAGCTGGTTTCAGGGGAATGCATTCAGTCCCTCACAGGGCCCTGTATTGATACAGACATTGTCCCTCCAGATGCACCAAGCCTGCTGGAGGACCGTAGCCTGATTGGCCCCGCATGGCGGTAGCCTCTCCCTGATTGGCCCCGCATGGTGTTAGCCTCTCCCTGATTGGCCCGGCATGGTGGTAGCCTCTCCCTGATTGGCCCCGCATGGTGTTAGCCTCTCCCTGATTGGCCCGGCATGGTGGTAGCCTCTCCCTGATTGGCCCGGCATGGTGGTAGCCTCTCCCTGATTGGCCCGGTATGGTGGTAACCTCTCCCTGATTGGCCCCGCACGGCGGTAGCCTCTCCCTGATTGGCCCGGTATGGTGGTAGCCTCTCCCTGATTGGCCCCGCATGGTGTTAGCCTCTCCCTGATTGGCCCGGCATGGTGGTAGCCTCTCCCTGATTGGCCCGGCATGGTGGTAGCCTCTCCCTGATTGGCCCGGTATGGTGGTAACCTCTCCCTGATTGGCCCCGCACGGCGGTAGCCTCTCCCTGATTGGCCCCGCATGGCGGTAGCCTCTCCCTGATTGGCCCCGCATGGTGGTAACCTCTCCCTGATTGGCCCGGCATGGTGGTAGCCTCTCCCTGATTGGCCCCGCATGGTGGTAGCCTCTCCCTGATTGGCCCGGCATGGTGGTAACCTCTCCCTGATTGGCCCGGCATGGTGGTAGCCTCTCCCTGATTGGCCCGGTATGGTGGTAGCCTCTCCCTGATTGGCCCAGCATGGTGGTAGCCTCTCCCTGATTGGCCCGGCATGGTGGTAGCCTCTCCGTGATTGGCCCGGCATGGTGGTAGCCTCTCCCTGATTGGCCCAGCATGGTGGTACTCTCTCCCTGATTGGTTGTTGTGCAGCTGGGTGCTTTTAACCAGGTTCCATTAACTACTACATTCTGCTGATTCGAATGAAACTTTATTGAGACAAAGAAGTATGAAATTCCCATTGAGCAAGTGGCCTGTACAGAACGTCTGTGGCTGCTGGATACACTAGTGGAGATGTTTAACCTGCCTAACATACACTGGCAGCTAGCGAGGACAGCTAGCGAGGACAGCTAGCGAGGACAGCCAGCGAGGACAGCTAGCAAGGACAGCTAGCGAGGACAGCTAGCGAGGACAGCTAGAGGACAGCCAGCGAGGACAGCTAGCGAGGACAGCTAGCGAGGACAGCTAGCGAGGACAGCTAGCGAGGACAGCTCGAGGACAGCTAGCGAGGACAGCCAGCGAGGACAGCTAGTGAGGACAGCTAGCGAGGACAGCTAGCGAGGACAGCTAGCGAGGACAGCTCGAGGACAGCTAGCGAGGACAGCTAGCGAGGACAGCTAGCGAGGACAGCTAGCGAGGACAGCCAGCGAGGACAGCCAGCGAGGACAGCCAGCGAGGACAGCTAGCGAGGACAGGAAAGAGGGACGAGAGGTTACAGCCCTACCCCTATACCCAGCCTTATTCCCCATAGCTCTACCCCCTATACCCAGCCTTATTCCCCATAGCCCTATCCCCTATACCTAGCCTATACCCATCCTTATTCCCCATAGCCCTACCCCCTATACCCAGCCTATACCCATCCTTATTCCCCATAGCCCTACCCCTATACCCAGCCTTATTCCCCATAGCCCTACCCCTATACCCAGCCTTATTCCCCATAGCCCTACCCCTATACCCAGCCTTATTCCCCATAGCCCTACCCCCTATACCCATCCTTATTCCCCATAGCCCTACCCCTATACCCAGCCTTATTCCTCATAGCCCTACCCCCTATACCCATCCTTATTCCCCATAGCCCTACCCCTATACCCAGCCTATACCCAGCCTTATTCCCCATAGCCCTACCCCTATACCCATCCTTATTCCCCATAGCCCTACCCCCATACCCAGCCTATACCCAGCCTTATTCCCATAGCCCTACCCCTATACCCAGCCTTATTCCTCATAGCCCTACCCCCTATACCCATCCTTATTCCCTATAGCCCTACCCCCTATACCCAGCCTTATTCCCCATAGCCCTACCCCATATACCCAGCCTTATTCCCCATAGCCCTACCCCCTATACCCAGCCTTATTCCCCATAGCCCTACCCCCTATACCCAGCCTTATTCCCCATAGCCCTACCCCCTATACCCAGCCTTATTCCACATAGCCCTACCCCCTATACCCAGCCTTATTCCCCATAGCCCTACCCCCTATACCCAGCCTTATTCCCCATAGCCCTACCCCCTATACCCAGCCTTATTCCCCATAGCCCTACCCTCTATACCCAGCCTTATTGCCCATAGCCCTACCCTATACCCAGCCTTATTCCCCATAGCCCTACCCCCTATACCCAGCCTTATTCCCCATAGCCCTACCCCCTATACCCAGCCTATACCCAGCCTTATTCCCTATAGCCCTACCCCTATACCCAGCCTTATTCCCCATATCTCTACCCCCTATACCCAGCCTTATTCCCCATAGCTCTACCCTCTATACCCAGCCTTATTCCCCATAGCCCTACCCCCTATACCCATCCTTATTCCCCATAGCCCTACCCCCTATACCAGCCTTATTCCCCATAGCCCTACCCCCTATACCCAGCCTTATTCCCCATAGCCCTACCCCCTATACCAGCCTTATTCCCCATAGCCCTACCCCCTATACCCATCCTTATTCCCCATAGCCCTACCCCCTATACCAGCCTTATTCCCCATAGCCCTACCCCCTATACCCATCCTTATTCCCCATAGCCCTACCCCCTAAACCCATCCTTATTCCCCATAGCCCTACCCCCTATACCCATCCTTATTCCCCATAGCCCTACCCTCTATTCCCAGCCTTTGTTCTTGTATTTGACCAATCACATGTTATTGGTCACATACACATATTTAGCAGATGTTATTGTGGGTGTAGTGAAATGCTTGTGTTCCCAGCTCCAACAGTGCAGTAATATCTTAACAATTCACAACAATACACACACATCTAAAAGTAAAAGAATGAAATTAAGAAATATAGATATATTACTTCAGTCCAGTACCAGTCGAACGTTTGGACACATCGACTCATTCCAGGGTTTTTCTTTATTTTTACTATTTCTTACATTGTAGAATAATAGTGAAGACATCAAAACTATGAAATAACACATATGGAATCATGTAGTAACCAAAAAAAAAGTGTTAAATGAAACCCTACCCCTATACCCAGCACTACATCACTCTCCTTCTTGGTCAAATAGCCCTTACACAGCCTGGAGGTGTTTTGGGTCATTGTCCTGTTGAAAAACAAATGGTAGTCCCACTAAGCGCAAAGCAGATGGAATGGTGTATCGCTGCAGAATGCTGTGGTAGCCATGCTGGTTAAGTGTGCCTTGAATTCTAAATAAATCACAGACGGTGTCACCAGTAAAGCACCACCACACCTCCTCCTCCTCCATGCTTCACGGTGGGAACCACACATGCAGAGATCATCCGTTCACCTACACTGCGTCTCACAAAAGACACAGCGGTTAGAACCAAAAATCTCAAATTTGGACTCATCAGACCAAAGGACAGATGTCCACCGGTCTAATGTCCATTGCTCGTGTTTCTCGGCCCAAGCAAGTCTCTTCTTATTATTATTGGTGTCCTTTAGTAGTGGTTTCTTTGAATTTGTTTAACACTTTTTTGGTTACTACATGATTCCATAAGTGTTATTTCATAGTTTTGATGTCTTCGCTATTATTCAACAATGTAGAAAATAGTAAATAAATAAATAAATAAATAAATAAAAATATATATATATATATATATATATATTGATATGTGTGATGGGATGTATAGACATTATGAACAGTATATGATACAATATGTAGTACATCTGTGGAATACGCAGTATAGAATAGTATATATACAGTAATAGTTAATTAGGATGAAACTGACTAGAATACAGTATATACATATGAAATGAGTTAAACAGTATGTAAACCTTATTAAACACTAGAATACAGTATATACATATGAAATGAGTTAAACAGTATGTAAACATTATTAAACACTAGAATACAGTATATACATATGAAATGAGTTAAACAGTATGTAAACATTATTAAGCACTAGAATACAGTATATACATATGAAATGAGTTAAACAGTATGTAAACATTATTAAACACTAGAATACAGTATATACATATGAAATGAGTTAAACAGTATGTAAACCTTATTAAACACTAGAATACAGTATATACATATGAAATGAGTTAAACAGTATGTAAACATTATTAAACACTAGAATACAGTATATACATATGAAATGAGTTAAACAGTATGTAAACCTTATTAAACACTAGAATACAGTATATACATATGAAATGAGTTAAACAGTATGTAAACCTTATTAAACACTAGAATACAGTATATACATATGAAATGAGTTAAACAGTATGTAAACATTATTAAGGACTAGAATACAGTATATACATCTGAAATGAGTTAAACAGTATGTAAACATTATTAAACACTAGAATACAGTATATACATATGAAATGAGTTAAACAGTATGTAAACCTTATTAAGGACTAGAATACAGTATATACATCTGAAATGAGTTAAACAGTATGTAAACCTTATTAAACACTAGAATACAGTATATACATATGAAATGAGTTAAACAGTATGTAAACATTATTAAACACTAGAATACAGTATATACATATGAAATGAGTTAAACAGTATGTAAACCTTATTAAGGACTGGTGTTCCATTATTAAAGCCAGGGATGCAGTCTGGTCTGGACTTGGTCTGAGGACACGGCTAGGGATACTGCCTCCTCTACCAGCCAGACAGACAACCTCCTCTACCAGGCAGACAGACAACCGCCGCTACCAGGCAGACAGACAACCTCCTCTACCAGCCAGACAGGTACACAGACAACCTCCTCTACCTCCTCTACCAGCCAGACAGGTACACAGACAACCTCCTCTATCTCCTCTACCAGCCAGACAGTTACACAGACAACCTCCTCTACCAGCCAGACAGACAACCTCCTCTACCAGCCAGACAGTTACACAGACAACCTCCTCTACCAGGCAGACAGACAACCTCCTCTACCAGCCAGACAGTTACACAGACAACCTCCTCTACCAGCCAGACAGACAACCTCCTCTACCAGCCAGACAGACAACCTCCTCTACCTCCTCTACCAGCCAGACAGACAACCTCCTCTACCAGGCAGACAGACAACCTCCTCTACCAGGCAGACAGACAACCTCCTCTACCAGCCAGACAGGTACACAGACAACCTCCTCTACCAGCCAGACAGGTACACAGACAACCTCCTCTATCTCCTCTACCAGCCAGACAGTTACACAGACAACCTCCTCTACCAGCCAGACAGACAACCTCCTCTACCTCCTCTACCAGCCAGACAGTTACACAGACAACCTCCTCTACTCCTCTACCAGCCAGACAGTTACACAGACAACCTCCTCTACCTCCTCTACCAGCCAGACAGTTACACAGACAACCTCCTCTACCAGCCAGACAGACAACCTCCTCTACCAGGCAGACAGACAACCTCCTCTACCTCCTCTACCAGCCAGACAGGTACACAGACAACCTCCTCTACCAGCCAGACAGACAACCTCCTCTACCAGCCAGACAGTTACACAGACAACCTCCTCTACCAGCCAGACAGACAACCTCCTCTACCAGCCAGACAGACAACCTCCTCTACCAGCCAGACAGGTACACAGACAACCTCCTCTACCAGCCAGACAGTTACACAGACAACCTCCTCTACCAGGCAGACAGACAACCTCCTCTACCAGCCAGACAGTTACACAGACAACCTCCTCTACCAGCCAGACAGACAACCTCCTCTACCAGGCACACAGACAACCTCCTCTACCAGCCAGACAGTTACACAGACAACCTCCTCTACCAGCCAGACAGTTACACAGACAACCTCCTCTACCAGCCAGACAGTTACACAGACAACCTCCTCTACCAGGCAGACAGACAACCTCCTCTACCAGCCAGACAGTTACACAGACAACCTCCTCTACCAGCCAGACAGACAACCTCCTCTACCAGCCAGACAGACAACCTCCTCTACCAGCCAGACAGGTACACAGACAACCTCCTCTACCAGCCAGACAGTTACACAGACAACCTCCTCTACCAGGCAGACAGACAACCTCCTCTACCAGCCAGACAGTTACACAGACAACCTCCTCTACCAGCCAGACAGACAACCTCCTCTACCAGGCAGACAGACAACCTCCTCTACCAGCCAGACAGTTACACAGACAACCTCCTCTACCAGCCAGACAGTTACACAGACAACCTCCTCTACCAGCCAGACAGTTACACAGACAACCTCCTCTACCAGCCAGACAGACAACCTCCTCTACCAGCCAGACAGACAACCTCCTCTACCAGCCAGACAGTTACACAGACAACCTCCTCTACCAGCCAGACAGACAACCTCCTCTACCAGGCAGACAGACAACCTCCTCTACAATCAGACAGACAGACTACCTCATATGCCATCCAGACAGACAACCTTCTCTACCAGCCAGACAGTTACACAGACAACCTCCTCTACCAGCCAGACAGTTACACAGACAACCTCCTCTACCAGCCAGACAGACAACCTCCTCTACCAGCCAGACAGACAACCTCCTCTACCAGCCAGACAGACAACCTCCTCTACCAGGCAGACAGACAACCTCCTCTACCAGCCAGACAGTTACACAGACAACCTCCTCTACCAGCCAGGATCTGAAGACAGATCCTCTGTCCCTATATGAAGCTCATCCCAAGTGGACCCCAGCAAAAAGCAATTCCTTTTACAATGTCAAAGAAATCTTCCTATTGGTGATACACTGCTGCAACAAAGAGATGGAATGATACAGTATGCAATATCTCTCTCTGAGTAATACTGTAGAGGGGAGAGGAGAGGAGGAGGAGAGGAGAGGGAGTGGAGGAGAGGGAGAGGAGGGGAGAGGAGGAGAGGAGGGGCAGAGGAGAAGAGGAGGGGAGGAGAGGAGAGGGAGGAGAGGGAGGGGAGGAGGAGAAGAGGAGGGGAGGGAGGGAGAGGAGGAGAGGAGGGGAGGGAGGGAGGGAGGGAGAGGAGGAGGGGAGGAGGAGAAGAGGAGAGGAGGAGGGGCAGAGGAGAAGAGGAGGGGAGGGAGGGAGGGAGGGAGGGAGGGGGGGGAGGGAGGGAGGGAGAGGAGGAGGGGCTGGAGAGGAGGAGGAGGCATGAGGAGAGGAGGAGGGGTTGAAGAGGAGAGGGGATGAAGAGAGGGAGAAGAGGAGGAGAGGAGGAGGAGGAGGGGTTGAAGAGGAGGAGAGGGAGAGGAGAGGAAGAGGAGAGGGAGAGGAGAGGGGAGGGAGAGGAGGAGGAGGAGGCATGAGGAGATGAGAAGGGGTTGAAGAGGAGAGGGGAGGAAGAGAGGGAGAAGAGGAGGAGAGGAGGAGGGGGTGAAGAGGAGGAGAGGGAGAGGAGAGGAGCGGGAGGAGCAGAGTAGATGGACAGCTCTATAATCTGAGAGGTCTGTCTGTTACAACAAGACAAAAGTTAATGAGGTCTGAACGTTGCTGCAGCGGAGGCCTTGTCTTTGTCTTCTCATCTCCTCCCCCTCCCTCCCTGCCCTTTCTTAGCAGCATAATACAACATGGGCCTTAAGTGTGCAGCTGTAGAGAGAGAGAAAGAGAGAGAGAGAGAGAGAGAGACAGAGAGAGAGATAGAGAGTGAGACAGAGGGAGAGCAAGAGAAAGAGAGAGAGAGACAGAGTGAGAGAGAGAGGGAGAGCGAGAGAGAGAAAGAGACAGACAGAGAGAGAGAGAGAGAGAGGGAGAGCGAGAGACTGAGAGACAGACAGAGAGAGACAGAAAGAGAGACAGCGAGATGGAGGGCAGCGTCTCTTATTCATTGGGGTCTGGTTGTAAAGATAGTAATTGATAGTCTGGTTGTAAAGATAGTAATTGATAGTCTGGTTGTAAAGATAGTAATTGATAGTCTGGTTGTAAAGATAGTAATTGGGGTCTGGTTGTAAAGATAGTAATTGGAGTCTGGTTGTAAAGATAGTAATTGGAGTCTGGTTGTAAAGATAGTAATTGATAGTCTGGTTGTAAAGATCGTAATTGGGGTCTGGTTGTAAAGATAGTAATTGGGGTCTGGTTGTAAAGATAGTAATTGATAGTCTGGTTGTAAAGATAGTAATTGATAGTCTGGTTGTAAAGATAGTAATTGGAGTCTGGTTGTAAAGATAGTAATTGGAGTCTGGTTGTAAAGATAGTAATTGATAGTCTGGTTGTAAAGATAGTAATTGGGGTCTGGTTGTAAAGATAGTAACTGGGGTCTGGTTGTAAAGATAGTAATTGGGGCCTGGTTGTAAAGATAGTAATTGGGGTCTGGATGTAAAGATAGTAACTGGGGTCTGGTTGTAAAGATAGTAATTGATAGTCTGGTTGTAAAGATAGTAATTGATAGTCTGGTTGTAAAGATAGTAATTGGGGTCTGGTTGTAAAGATAGTAATTGGGGTCTGGTTGTAAAGATAGTAATTGATAGTCTGGTTGTAAAGATAGTAATTGGGGTCTGGTTGTAAAGATAGTAATTGGGGTCTGGTTGTAAAGATAGTAATTGATAGTCTGGTTGTAAAGATAGTAATTGGGGTCTGGTTGTAAAGATAGTAATTGATAGTCTGGTTGTAAAGATAGTAATTGGGGTCTGGTTGTAAAGATAGTAACTGGGGTCTGGTTGTAAAGATAGTAATTGGGGCCTGGTTGTAAAGATAGTAATTGGGGTCTGGATGTAAAGATAGTAACTGGGGTCTGGTTGTAAAGATAGTAATTGATAGTCTGGTTGTAAAGATAGTAATTGATAGTCTGGTTGTAAAGATTGTAATTGGGGTCTGGTTGTAAAGATAGTAATTGATAGTCTGGTTGTAAAGATAGTAATTGGGGTCTGGTTGTAAAGGCAGTAATTGGGGTCTGGTTGTAAAGATAGTAATTGATAGTCTGGTTGTAAAGATAGTAATTGGGGTCTGGTTGTAAAGATAGTAATTGGGGTCTGGTTGTAAAGATAGTAACTGGGTCTGGTTGTAAAGATAGTAATTGGGGTCTGGTTGTAAAGATAGTAACTGGGGTCTGGTTGTAAAGATAGTAACTGGGGTCTGGTTGTAAAGATAGTAATTGGGGTCTGGTTGTAAAGATAGTAACTGGGGTCTGGTTGTAAAGATAGTAACTGGGGTCTGGTTGTAAAGATAGTAATTGGGGTCTGGTTGTAAAGATAGTAATTGATAGTCTGGTTGTAAAGATAGTAATTGGGGTCTGGTTGTAAAGATAGTAATTGGGGTCTGGTTGTAAAGATAGTAACTGGGTCTGGTTGTAAAGATAGTAACTGGGGTCTGGTTGTAAAGATAGTAACTGGGGTCTGGTTGTAAAGATAGTAATTGATAGTCTGGTTGTAAAGATAGTAATTGGGGTCTGGTTATAAAGATAGTAATTGGGGTCTGGTTGTAAAGATAGTAATTGGGGTCTGGTTGTAAAGATAGTAATTGGGGTCTGGTTGTAAAGATAGTAACTGGGGTCTGGTTGTAAAGATAGTAACTGGGGTCTGGTTGTAAAGATAGTAATTGGGGTCTGGTTGTAAAGATAGTAACTGGGGTCTGGTTGTGAAGATAGTAACTGGGGTCTGGTTGTAAAGATAGTAACTGGGGTCTGGTTGTAAAGATAGTAACTGGGGTCTGGTTGTAAAGATAGTAATTGGGGTCTGGTTGTAAAGATAGTAATTGGGGTCTGGTTGTAAAGATAGTAATTGGGGTCTGGTTGTAAAGATAGTAATTGGGGTCTGGTTGTAAAGATAGTAACTGGGGTCTGGTTGTGAAGATAGTAACTGGGGTCTGGTTGTAAAGATAGTAACTGGGGTCTGGTTGTGAAGATAGTAACTGAGTAACAGTAACAGTCCAGTAGAAATAGCAGATCATCCATTCCATTCAGACCCCCCTGCTGTCATTAGATAGGTGGAACCACACCAGCAGATCTCTAGTGTAGTACAGCTATCCCCAGTCCAGTAGAAATAGCAGATCATCCATTCCATTCAGACCCCCCTGCTGTCATTAGATAGGTAGAACCACACCAGCAGATCTCTAGTGTAGTACAGCTATCCCCAGTCCAGTAGAAATAGCAGATCATCCATTCCATTCAGACCCCCCTGCTGTCATTAGATAGGTAGAACCACACCAGCAGATCTCTAGTGTAGTACAGCTATCCCCAGTCCAGTAGAAATAGCAGATCATCCATTCCATTCAGACCCCCCTGCTGTCATTAGATAGGTAGAACCACACCAGCAGATCTCTAGTGTAGTACAGCTATCCCCAGTCCAGTAGAAATAGCAGATCATCCATTCCATTCAGACCCCCCTGCTGTCATTAGATAGGTAGAACCACACCAGCAGATCTCTAGTGTAGTACAGCTATCCCCAGTCCAGTAGAAATAGCAGATCATCCATTCCATTCAGACCCCCCTGCTGTCATTAGATAGGTAGAACCACACCAGCAGATCTCTAGTGTAGTACAGCTATCCCCAGTCCAGTAGAAATAGCAGATCATCCATTCCATTCAGACCCCCCTGCTGTCATTAGATAGGTAGAACCACACCAGCAGATCTCTAGTGTAGTACAGCTATCCCCAGTCCAGTAGAAATAGCAGATCATCAGTTCCATTCAGACCCCCCTGCTGTCATTAGATAGGTAGAACCACACCGGCAGATCTCTAGTGTAGTACAGCTATCCCCAGTCCAGTAGAAATAGCAGATCATCCATTCCATTCAGACCCCCCTGCTGTCATTAGATAGGTAGAACCACACCGGCAGATCATCCATTCCATTCAGACCCCCCTGCTGTCATTGGATAGGTCGCAGTCTTTTGTCTTTTCCCTCTACGCGGAGGTGGCCTACATTTCAAGGAGAAATATCTCTGGAACACAGATACAGTGGGGAGAACAAGTATTTGATACACCGCCGATTTGGCAGGTTTTCCTACTTACAAAGCATGTAGAGGTCTGTAATTTTTATCATAGGTACACTTCAACTGTGAGAGACGGAATCTAACACAAAAATCCAGAAAATCACATTGTATGATTTTTAAGTAATTCATTTGCATTTTATTTAAATGACATAAGTATTTGATACATCAGAAAAGCAGAACTTAATATTTGGTAAAGAAACCTTTGTTTGCAATTACAGAGATCATACGTTTCCTGTAGTTCTTGACCAGGTTTGCACACACTGCAGCAGGGATTTTGGCCCACTCCTCCATACAGACCTTCTCCAGATCCTTCAGGTTTCGGGGCTGTCGCTGGGCAATACGGACTTTCAGCTCCCTCCAAAGATTTTCTATTGGGTTCAGGTCTGGAGACTGGCTAGGCCACTCCAGGACCTTGAGATGCTTCTTACGGAGCCACTCCTTAGTTGCCCTGGCTGTGTGTTCCGGGTCTTGTCATGCTGGAAGACCCAGCCACGACCCATCTTCAATGCTCTTACTGGGGGAAGGAGGTTTTTGGCCAAGATCTCGCGATACATGGCCCCATCCATCGTCCCCTCAATACGGTGCAGTCGTCCTGTCCCCTTTGCAGAAAAGCATCCCCAAAGAATGATGTTTCCACCTCCATGCTTCACGGTTGGGATGGTGTTCTTGGGGTTGTACTCATCCTTCTTCTTCCTCCAAACACGACGAGTGGAGTTTAAACCAAAAAGCTCTATTTTTGTCTCATCAAACCACATGACCTTCTCCCATTCCTCCTCTGGATCATCCAGATGGTCATTGGCAAACTTCAGACGGGCCTGGACATGCGCTGGCTTGAGCAGGGGGACCTTGCGTGCGCTGCAGGATTTTAATCCATGACGGCGTAGTGTGTTACTAATGGTTTTCTTTGAGACTGTGGTCCCAGCTCTCTTCAGGTCATTGACCAGGTCCTGCCGTGTAGTTCTGGGCTGATCCCTCACCTTCCTCATGATCATTGATGCCCCACGAGGTGAGATCTTGCATGGAGCTCCAGACCGAGGGTGATTGACCGTCGTCTTGAACTTCTTCCATTTTCTAATAATTACGCCAACAGTTGTTGCCTTCTCACCAAGCTGCTTGCCTATTGTCCTGTAGCCCATCCCAGCCTTGTGCAGGTCTACAATTTTATCCCTGATGTCCTTACACAGCTCTCTGGTCTTGGCCATTGTGGAGAGGTTGGAGTCTGTTTGACTGAGTGTGTGGACAGGTGTCTTTTATACAGGTAACGAGTTCAAACAGGTGCAGTTAATACAGGTAATGATTGGAGAACAGGAGGGCTTCTTAAAACCTGTTGTGAATAGGGGGCAGTATTTTCACGGCCGGATGAAAAAAACGTACCCAATTTAAACTGGTTACTACTCTGGCCCAGAAACGAGAATATGCATAGTATTAGTAGATTTGGATAGAAAACACTCTGAAGGTTCTAAAACTGTTTGAATGGTGTCTGTGAGTATAACAGAACTCATATGGCAGGCAAAAGCCTGAGAAGATTCCAAGCAGGAAGTGGCCTGTCTGTCAATTTGTAGTTCTTATTTTGGTTCCCTATCGAAACTACAGTATCTGAGCAGTTACGAAGCACTTTCTAAGGCTTCCATTGGCTCCCTAAAGCCTTCAGAACGTGGATTGAGCCATCTCCTGTCTCTGGGCAGAGTATGGTAGCTCAGTTTGTCAGTGGTCTGCCTGGTGACTAAGAGATTGGAGATGCGCGGTCACGCGACCATGCTGTTTTTTATTTTCGTCTTTGAATGAATACACTATTGTCCGGTTGGAATATTATCGCTATTTTAGGAGAAAAATACCATAAGAATTGATTTTAAACAGCGTTTGACATGCTTCTAAGTACGGTAAAGGAACATTTCGAATTTTTTGGTCTCAAAATGCGCTCGCGCGTCACCCTTCGGATAGTGACCTGAACGCACGAACAAAACGGAGGTATTTGGACATAAATATGGATTATTTGGAACAAAAACAACATTTGTTGTTGAAGTAGCAGTCCTGGGAGTGCATTCTGACGAAGAACAGCAAAGGTAATACAATTTTTCTAATAGTAATTCTGAGTTTAGTGAGCCCCGAACTTGGCGGGTGTCAAAATAGCTAGCCGTGATGGCTAAGCTATGTACTCAGAATATTGCAAAATGTGCTTTCGCCGAAAAGCTATTTTAAAATCTGACATAGCGATTGCATAAAGGAGTTCTGTATCTATAATTCTTAAAATAATTATGTATTTTGTCAACGTTTATGATGAGTAATTTAGTAAATTCACTGGAAGTTTTGGGTGGGAATGCATGTTCTGAACGTCACATGCTAATGTAAAAAGCTGTTTTTTGATATAAATATGAACTTGATTGAACAAAACATGCATGTATTGTATAACATAATGTCCTAGGAGTGTCATCTGATGAAGATCATCAAAGGTTAGTGCTGCATTTAGCTGTGGTTTGGGTTTATGTGACATATATGCTTGCTTTGAAAATGGCTGTGTGATTATTTTTGGGAGGGTACTCTCCTAACATAATCTAATGTTTTGCTTTCGCTGTAAAGCCTTCTTGAAATCGGACAATGTGGTTAGATTAACGAGAGTCTTGTCTTTAAAATGGTGTAAAATAGTCGTATGTTTGAAAAATTGAAATTATTGCATTTTTTAGTTTTTTTGTATTTCGCGCCACGTTCTTCCATTGGATATTTGGCGAGGCGTTCCGCTAGCGGAATGTCTAGATGCAAGATTAATACAGACAAGCCACAGGATGTTCTACCCAATCTGAAACCCCATTAATACAGACAGGCCACAGGATGTTCTACCCAATCTGAAACCCCATTAATACAGACAGGCCACAGGATGTTCTACCCAATCTGAAACCCCATTAATACAGACAGGCCACAGGATGTCCTACCCAATCTGAAACCCCATTAATACAGACAGGCCACAGGATGTTCTACCCAATCTGAAACCCCATTAATACAGACAGGCCACAGGATGTTCTACCCAATCTGAAACCCCATTAATACAGACAGGATGTTCTACCCAATCTGAAACCCCATTAATACAGACAGGCCACAGGATGTTCTACCCAATCTAAAACCCCATTAATACAGACAGGCCACAGGATGTTCTACCCAATCTGAAACCCCATTAATACAGACAGGCCACAGGATGTTCTACCCAATCTAAAACCCCATTAATACAGACAGGCCACAGGATGTTCTACCCAGTCTGAAACCCCATTAATACAGACAGGCCACAGGATGTTCTACCCAATCTAAAACCCCATTAATACAGACAGGCCACAGGATGTTCTACCCAATCTGAAACCCCATTAATACAGACAGGATGTTCTACCCAGTCTGAAACCCCATTAATACAGACAGGCCACAGGATGTTCTACCCAATCTGAAACCCCATTAATACAGACATGGCACAGGATGTTCCACCCAATCTAAAACCCCATTAATACAGACAGGCCACAAGATGTTCTACCCAATCTGAAACCCCATTAATACAGACAGGCCACAGCCACAGGGTATGTCCAAAATGGCACCCTATTCCTAGTGCACTACTTTTGTCCAGGGTCCATAGGGCACTGTTCTAAAGTAGTGCACTATGTAGGGAATAGGGAGCTATTTGACGAGCGGCTATAATGGAGACACTTCAGTTCCACGTTGACATTACAGCAGTTCCAGACCACAGCCACTAAACATTATCTGGTGCTGTTCTGCGGTGCTGTTCTGTGGTGCTGTTCTGTGGTGCTGTTCTCTGGTGCTGTTCTGTGGTGCTGTTCTGCGGTGCTGTTCTGCGGTGCTGTTCTGCGGTGCTGTCCTGCGGCGCTGTTCTGCGGCGCGGTTCTGCGGTGCTGTTCTGCGGTGCTGCTCTGCGGTGCTGTTCTGCGGTGCTGTTCTGCGGTGCTGTTCTACGGTGCTGTTCTGCGGTGCTGTCCTGCGGTGCTGTTCTATGGTGCTGTTCTACGGTGCTGTCCTGTGGTGCTGTTCTGTGGTGCTGTTCTGTGGTGCTGTTCTGTGGTGCTGTTCTGTGGTGCTGTTCTATGGTGCTGTTCTGCGGTGCTGTTCTGTGGTGCTGTCCTGTGGTGCTGTTCTCTGGTGCTGTTCTCTGGTGCTGTTCTGTGGTGCTGTTCTGCGGTGCTGTTCTGCGGTGCTGTTCTGCGGTGCTGTCCTGCGGTGCTGTTCTGCGGTGCTGTTCTGCGGTGCGGTTCTATGGTGCTGTTCTACGGTGCTGTCCTGTGGTGCTGTTCTGCGGTGCTGTTCTATGGTGCTGTTCTGCGGTGCTGTCCTGCGGTGCTGTTCTATGGTGCTGTTCTACGGTGCTGTCCTGTGGTGCTGTTCTGTGGTGCTGTCCTGTGGTGCTGTTCTGTGGTGCTGTTCTGTGGTGCTGCTCTGTGGTGCTGTTCTATGGTGCTGTTCTGCGGTGCTGTTCTGCGGTGCTGTCCTGCGGTGCTGTTTTATGGTGCTGTTCTGTGGTGCTGTTCTGTGGTGCTGTCCTGTGGTGCTGTCCTGCGGTGCTGTTCAGCGGTGCTGTTCTGCGGTGCTGTTCTATGGTGCTGTCCTGTGGTGCTGTTCTGTGGTGCTGTTCTGTGGTGCTGTTCTGCGGTGCTGCTCTGCGGTGCTGTTCTGCGGTGCTGTTCTACGGTGCTGTTCTACGGTGCTGTCCTGCGGTGCTGTCCTGCGGTGCTGTTCTATGGTGCTGTTCTACGGTGCTGTCCTGTGGTGCTGTTCTGTGGTGCTGTCCTGTGGTGCTGTTCTGTGGTGCTGTTCTGTGGTGCTGTTCTATGGTGCTGTTCTGTGGTGCTGTTCTGTGGTGCTGTTCTGTGGGGCTGTTCTGCGGTGCTGTTCTGCGGTGCTGTTCTACGGTGCTGTCCTGTGGTGCTGTCCTGCGGTGCTGTTCAGCGGTGCTGTTCTGCCGTGCTGTTCTATGGTGCTGTCCTGTGGTGCTGTTCTGTGGTGCTGTTCTATGGTGCTGTTCTGTGGTGCTGTTCTGCGGTGCTGTTCTACGGTGCTGTTCTGCGGTGCTGTCCTGCGGTGCTGTCCTGCGGTGCTGTTTTGCGGTGCTGTTCTGCGGTGCTGTCCTGTGGTGCTGTTCTATGGTGCTGTCCTGTGGTGCTGTTCTGTGGGGCTGTTCTGCGGTGCTGTTCTGCGGTGCTGTTCTGCGGTGCTGTTCTACGGTGCTGTCCTGCGGTGCTGTTTTGCGGTGCTGTTCTGCGGTGCTGTCCTGTGGTGCTGTTCTATGGTGCTGTCCTGTGGTGCTGTTCTGTGGGGCTGTTCTGCGGTGCTGTTCTGCGGTGCTGTTCTGCGGTGCTGTTCTACGGTGCTGTTCTGCGGTGCTGTCCTGCGGTGCTGTCCTGCGGTGCTGTTCTATGGTGCTGTTCTACGGTGCTGTCCTGTGGTGCTCTTCTGTGGTGCTGTTCTGTGGTGCTGTTCTGCGGTGCTGTTCTGCGGTGCTGTTCTACGGTGCTGTTCTACGGTGCTGTCCTGTGGTGCTGTCCTTTGGTGCTGTCCTGTGGTGCTGTTCTATGGTGCTGTTCTACGGTGCTGTTCTACGGTGCTGTTCTGTGGTGCTGTTCTGCGGTGCTGTTCTGCGGTGCTGTTCTACGGTGCTGTTCTGCGGTGCTGTTCTGCGGTGCTGTTCTGTGGTGCTGTTCTGTGGTGCTAAATAAATAAACATAGTACTCTCCACTGGATACGGAGGAGATCAATATTATTGCCACCGTCATTGTTTTACAGGAATAATTTCCTTCTGTTCTGAATGATAGACCACAGCTTTCCTTCTGTTCTGAATGATAAACCAAGGCTTTCCTTCTGTTCTGAATGGTAGACCAAGGCTTTCCTTCTGTTCTGAATGGTAGACCAAGGCTTTCCTGATGTTCTGAATGGTAGACCAACGCTTTCCTTCTGTTCTGTGTTAGACCAAGGCTTTCCTTCTGTTCTGAATGTTAGACCAACGCTTTCCTTCTGTTCTGAATGATAGACCAAGGCTTTCCTTCTGTTCTGAATGGTAGACCAAGACTTTCCTTCTGTCCTGAGTGGTCGACCAAGGCTTTCCTTCTGTCCTGAGTGGTCGACCAAGGCTTTCCTTCTGTCTTGAGTGTTAGACCAAGTCTTTCCATCTGTTCTGAGTGTTAGACCAAGGCTTTCCTTCTCTTCTGAGTGTTAGACCAAGGCTTTCCATCTGTTCTGAGTGTTAGACCAAGGCTTTCCATCTGTTCTGAGTGTTAGACCAAGGCTTTCCATCTGTTCTGAGTGTTAGACCAAGGCTTTCCATCTGTTCTGAGTGTTAGACCAAGGCTTTCCATCTGTTCTGAGTGTTAGACCAAGGCTTTCCATCTGTTCTGAGTGTTAGACCAAGGCTCCTTCACGGTATCCCATATGTTTCGTAGCGAGAGAACCTGACCTCTATATTAGTGAGCTCCCCAAGAGGAGAGACAGAACGATTATGTTGGAAGAAACTGCAAAGGCTTCTGGGGACAGACCGCAAGCAACATTTCACCCGTTCTAAACCTTATTTACATATTTCATTTATGCAACCAAATTAACATTGTCTGACTGCATGCCCTCTTTTCATTAGTGAACTAATAGATTTTAATTTATTGTTCTTTACATTAATTTGCAAGCTTATCAAAATGTCACACAGTGGTCTGTCTGTCTGTCTGTCTGTCTGTCTGTCTGTCTGTCTGTCTGTCTGTCTGTCTGTCTGTCTGTCTGTCTGTCTGTCTGTCTGTCTGTCTGTCTGTCTGTCTGTCTGTCTGTCTGCCTGCCTGCCTGTCTGTCTGTCTGTCTGCTGCCTGTCTGTCTGACTGACTGCTGTCTGTCTTTCTGTCTGCCTGACACTTGCCTGCCTGCCTGCCTGCCTGCCTGCCTGCCTGCCTGCCTGCCTGCCTGCCTGCCTGTCTGTCTGTCTGTCTGTCTGCCTGTCTGCCTGCCTGCCTGCCTGTCTGTCTGTTTGCCTGCCTGCCTGTCTATCTCTAGAGTCCTCTACAATGGGCCTGTGTGCAGAGAGGACAAAATGGCTTTCTGAAGCGCTGCACTCTCCTCTCCTTATGGTCTGGAACAGAGCTAGTTAATGAATCCAAGGGGGAAGTAAAGGCAGCAAGTCAAAACACTTCAGAGTTTCATCTTTTCTTTTCTTTTCTTTGCGGGAAAGGAAATAAATTACCCAGAGCACACCTGAATATTTTTTTTGGAGCACCCCTTCCCCTCTCCAGACAAAAAACCAAATTACTCAGCAAACTTATCGCTTGCCGTAGCAAGACTGTTATTAAAGAAAACAATCAGAGCAGATGGAATAATCTCTGGCAGCAGCCTTATCTTCTAGCGGCACCTTTGTTATTTCCTGATGAGCTTCTGCTATTCCTGCCACGTTGTAGCACACCTCACTGCAAACCCCCTTTCATCTCTCTACGGGCCCTTTCAGTTTATTAAAACACCTTCATTTCTGAAGAACAGAGAGAAGACGAAGGCAAACAATAAGGTCAGGCAATCTCCTCTCCTCCAGCCAGCCAGGCAGTCAGACAGCCAGGCATTCAGGGAGTCAGCCAGTCAGCCAGGCATTCAGGCAGCCAGCCAGGCAGGCATTCAGCCAGCCAGTCAGCCAGTCAGCCAGGCAGCCAGTCAGCCAGGCAGTCAGCCAGCCAGCCAGTCAGCCAGCCAGCCAGACAGCTAGCCAGCCAGCCAGGCAGCCAGCCAGCCAGGCATTCAGGGAGTCAGTCAGCCAGCCAGTCAGACAGCCAGTCAGCCAGTCAGTCAGCTAGCCAGCCAGCCAGGCAGTCAGACAGCCAGGCAGTCAGACAGCCAGGCATTCAGGGAGTCAGTCAGACAGCCAGTCAGCCAGTCAGTCAGCTAGCCAGTCAGCCAGGCAGTCAGACAGCCAGGCATTCAGGGAGTCAGTCAGACAGCCAGTCAGCCAGTCAGTCAGCTAGCCAGTCAGCCAGCCAACCAGCCAACCAGTCAGCCAGCCAACCAGTCAGCCAGCCAACCAGCCAACCAGTCAGCCAGCCAACCAGCCAACCAGTCAGCCAGCCAACCAGTCAACCAGTCAGCCAACCAGTCAGCCAGTCAGCCAGCCAACCAGTCAACCAGTCAGCCAGTCAGCCAACCAGTCAGCCAGCCAACCAGTCAGCCAACCAACCAGCCAACCAGCCAGCCAACCAGTCAACCAGTCAGCCAGCCAGTCAACCAGTCAGCCAGCCAGTCAACCAGTCAGCCAGTCATTGAGTCACACTACTCACCTGTTATTATAGTGTATTAGGGCTGGGGGGCTCTGCAGGGCTGAGGAGGATAGGAGCAGTCAGTCAGTCAGTGTATTAGGGCTGGGGGGCTCTGCAGGACTGAGGAGGATAGGAGCAGTCAGTCAGTGTATTAGGACTGGGGGGGCTCTGCAGGGCTGAGGAGGATAGGAGCAGTCAGTCAGCCAGTCAGCCAGTCAGTGTATTAGGGCTGGGGGGCTCTGCAGGACTGAGGAGGATAGGAGCAGTCAGTCAGTGTATTAGGGCTGGGGGGGCTCTGCAGGGCTGAGGAGGATAGGAGCAGTCAGTCAGCCAGTCAGCCAGTCAGTGTATTAGGGCTGGGGGGCTCTGCAGGACTGAGGAGGATAGGAGCAGTCAGTCAGTGTATTAGGGCTGGGGGGCTCTGCAGGGCTGAGGAGGATAGGAGCAGTCAGTCAGTCAGTGTATTAGGGCTGGGGGGCTCTGCAGGACTGAGGAGGATAGGAGCAGTCAGTCAGTCAGTGTATTAGGGCTGGGGGGCTCTGCAGGACTGAGGAGGATAGGAGCAGTCAGTCAGTGTATTAGGACTGGGGGGGCTCTGCAGGGCTGAGGAGGATAGGAGCAGTCAGTCAGCCAGTCAGCCAGTCAGTGTATTAGGGCTGGGGGGCTCTGCAGGACTGAGGAGGATAGGAGCAGTCAGTCAGTGTATTAGGGCTGGGGGGCTCTGCAGGGCTGAGGAGGATAGGAGCAGTCAGTCAGTGTATTAGGGCTGGGGGGCTCTGCAGGGCTGAGGAGGATAGGAGCAGTCAGTCAGTCAGTGTATTAGGGCTGGGGGGGCTCTGCAGGGCTGAGGAGGATAGGAGCAGTCAGTCAGTCAGTCAGTCAGTCAGTGTATTAGGGCTGGGGGGCTCTGCAGGACTGAGGAGGATAGGAGCAGTCAGTCAGTGTATTAGGGCTGGGGGGCTCTGCAGGGCTGAGGAGGATAGGAGCAGTCAGTCAGTCAGTGTATTAGGGCTGGGGGGCTCTGCAGGACTGAGGAGGATAGGAGCAGTCAGTCAGTCAGTGTATTAGGGCTGGGGGGCTCTGCAGGACTGAGGAGGATAGGAGCAGTCAGTCAGTGTATTAGGACTGGGGGGGCTCTGCAGGGCTGAGGAGGATAGGAGCAGTCAGTCAGCCAGTCAGCCAGTCAGTGTATTAGGGCTGGGGGGCTCTGCAGGACTGAGGAGGATAGGAGCAGTCAGTCAGTGTATTAGGGCTGGGGGGCTCTGCAGGGCTGAGGAGGATAGGAGCAGTCAGTCAGTGTATTAGGGCTGGGGGGCTCTGCAGGGCTGAGGAGGATAGGAGCAGTCAGTCAGTCAGTGTATTAGGGCTGGGGGGGCTCTGCAGGGCTGAGGAGGATAGGAGCAGTCAGTCAGTCAGTCAGTCAGTCAGTGTATTAGGGCTGGGGGGCTCTGCAGGGCTGAGGAGGATAGGAGCAGTCAGTCAGTCAGTGTATTAGGGCTGGGGGGCTCTGCAGGACTGAGGAGGATAGGAGCAGTCAGTCAGTGTATTAGGACTGGGGGGGCTCTGCAGGGCTGAGGAGGATAGGAGCAGTCAGTCAGCCAGTCAGCCAGTCAGTGTATTAGGGCTGGGGGGCTCTGCAGGACTGAGGAGGATAGGAGCAGTCAGTCAGTGTATTAGGGCTGGGGGGCTCTGCAGGGCTGAGGAGGATAGGAGCAGTCAGTCAGTCAGTGTATTAGGGCTGGGGGGCTCTGCAGGACTGAGGAGGATAGGAGCAGTCAGTCAGTCAGTGTATTAGGGCTGGGGGGCTCTGCAGGACTGAGGAGGATAGGAGCAGTCAGTCAGTGTATTAGGACTGGGGGGGCTCTGCAGGGCTGAGGAGGATAGGAGCAGTCAGTCAGCCAGTCAGCCAGTCAGTGTATTAGGGCTGGGGGGCTCTGCAGGACTGAGGAGGATAGGAGCAGTCAGTCAGTGTATTAGGGCTGGGGGGCTCTGCAGGGCTGAGGAGGATAGGAGCAGTCAGTCAGTCAGTGTATTAGGGCTGGGGGGGCTCTGCAGGGCTGAGGAGGATAGGAGCAGTCAGTCAGTCAGTCAGCCAGTCAGTGTATTAGGGCTGGGGGGCTCTGCAGGACTGAGGAGGATAGGAGCAGTCAGTCAGTGTATTAGGGCTGGGGGGCTCTGCAGGGCTGAGGAGGATAGGAGCAGTCAGTCAGTGTATTAGGGCTGGGGGGCTCTGCAGGGCTGAGGAGGATAGGAGCAGTCAGTCAGTGTATTAGGGCTGGGGGGCTCTGCAGGGCTGAGGAGGATAGGAGCAGTCAGTCAGTCAGTGTATTAGGGCTGGGGGGCTCTGCAGGACTGAGGAGGATAGGAGCAGTCAGTCAGTGTATTAGGACTGGGGGGGCTCTGCAGGGCTGAGGAGGATAGGAGCAGTCAGTCAGCCAGTCAGCCAGTCAGTGTATTAGGGCTGGGGGGCTCTGCAGGACTGAGGAGGATAGGAGCAGTCAGTCAGTGTATTAGGGCTGGGGGGCTCTGCAGGGCTGAGGAGGATAGGAGCAGTCAGTCAGTCAGTGTATTAGGGCTGGGGGGGCTCTGCAGGGCTGAGGAGGATAGGAGCAGTCAGTCAGCCAGTCAGCCAGTCAGTGTATTAGGGCTGGGGGGCTCTGCAGGACTGAGGAGGATAGGAGCAGTCAGTCAGTGTATTAGGGCTGGGGGGCTCTGCAGGGCTGAGGAGGATAGGAGCAGTCAGTCAGTCAGTGTATTAGGGCTGGGGGGGCTCTGCAGGGCTGAGGAGGATAGGAGCAGTCAGTCAGTCAGTCAGCCAGTCAGTGTATTAGGGCTGGGGGGCTCTGCAGGACTGAGGAGGATAGGAGCAGTCAGTCAGTGTATTAGGGCTGGGGGGCTCTGCAGGGCTGAGGAGGATAGGAGCAGTCAGTCAGTCAGTGTATTAGGGCTGGGGGGATCTGCAGGGCTGAGGAGGATAGGAGCAGTCAGTCAGTGTATTAGGGCTGGGGGGCTCTGCAGGGCTGAGGAGGATAGGAGCAGTCAGTCAGTGTATTAGGGCTGGGGGGCTCTGCAGGACTGAGGAGGATAGGAGCAGTCAGTCAGTGTATTAGGGCTGGGGGGGGCTCTGCAGGGCCGAGGAGGATAGGAGCAGTCAGTCAGTGTATTAGGGCTGGGGGGCTCTGCAGGGCTGAGGAAGATAGGAGCAGTCAGTCAGTGTATTAGGGCTGGGGGGCTCTGCAGGGCTGAGGAGGATAGGAGCAGTCAGTCAGTGTATTAGGGCTGGGGGGCTCTGCAGGGCTGAGGAGGATAGGAGCAGCCAGTCAGTGTATTAGGGCTGGGGGGCTCTGCAGGGCTGAGGAGGATAGGAGCAGTCAGTCAGTCAGTGTATTAGGGCTGGGGGGCTCTGCAGGACTGAGGAGGATAGGAGCAGTCAGTCAGTGTATTAGGACTGGGGGGGCTCTGCAGGGCTGAGGAGGATAGGAGCAGTCAGTCAGCCAGTCAGCCAGTCAGTGTATTAGGGCTGGGGGGCTCTGCAGGACTGAGGAGGATAGGAGCAGTCAGTCAGTGTATTAGGGCTGGGGGGCTCTGCAGGGCTGAGGAGGATAGGAGCAGTCAGTCAGTCAGTGTATTAGGGCTGGGGGGGCTCTGCAGGGCTGAGGAGGATAGGAGCAGTCAGTCAGCCAGTCAGCCAGTCAGTGTATTAGGGCTGGGGGGCTCTGCAGGACTGAGGAGGATAGGAGCAGTCAGTCAGTGTATTAGGGCTGGGGGGCTCTGCAGGGCTGAGGAGGATAGGAGCAGTCAGTCAGTCAGTGTATTAGGGCTGGGGGGGCTCTGCAGGGCTGAGGAGGATAGGAGCAGTCAGTCAGTCAGTCAGCCAGTCAGTGTATTAGGGCTGGGGGGCTCTGCAGGACTGAGGAGGATAGGAGCAGTCAGTCAGTGTATTAGGGCTGGGGGGCTCTGCAGGGCTGAGGAGGATAGGAGCAGTCAGTCAGTCAGTGTATTAGGGCTGGGGGGATCTGCAGGGCTGAGGAGGATAGGAGCAGTCAGTCAGTGTATTAGGGCTGGGGGGCTCTGCAGGGCTGAGGAGGATAGGAGCAGTCAGTCAGTGTATTAGGGCTGGGGGGCTCTGCAGGACTGAGGAGGATAGGAGCAGTCAGTCAGTGTATTAGGGCTGGGGGGGGCTCTGCAGGGCCGAGGAGGATAGGAGCAGTCAGTCAGTGTATTAGGGCTGGGGGGCTCTGCAGGGCTGAGGAAGATAGGAGCAGTCAGTCAGTGTATTAGGGCTGGGGGGCTCTGCAGGGCTGAGGAGGATAGGAGCAGTCAGTCAGTGTATTAGGGCTGGGGGGCTCTGCAGGGCTGAGGAGGATAGGAGCAGCCAGTCAGTGTATTAGGGCTGGGGGGCTCTGCAGGGCTGAGGAGGATAGGAGCAGTCAGTCAGTCAGTGTATTAGGGCTGGGGGGCTCTGCAGGACTGAGGAGGATAGGAGCAGTCAGTCAGTGTATTAGGACTGGGGGGGCTCTGCAGGGCTGAGGAGGATAGGAGCAGTCAGTCAGCCAGTCAGCCAGTCAGTGTATTAGGGCTGGGGGGCTCTGCAGGACTGAGGAGGATAGGAGCAGTCAGTCAGTGTATTAGGGCTGGGGGGCTCTGCAGGGCTGAGGAGGATAGGAGCAGTCAGTCAGTCAGTGTATTAGGGCTGGGGGGGCTCTGCAGGGCTGAGGAGGATAGGAGCAGTCAGTCAGTCAGTCAGCCAGTCAGTGTATTAGGGCTGGGGGGCTCTGCAGGACTGAGGAGGATAGGAGCAGTCAGTCAGTGTATTAGGGCTGGGGGGCTCTGCAGGGCTGAGGAGGATAGGAGCAGTCAGTCAGTCAGTGTATTAGGGCTGGGGGGATCTGCAGGGCTGAGGAGGATAGGAGCAGTCAGTCAGTGTATTAGGGCTGGGGGGCTCTGCAGGGCTGAGGAGGATAGGAGCAGTCAGTCAGTGTATTAGGGCTGGGGGGCTCTGCAGGACTGAGGAGGATAGGAGCAGTCAGTCAGTGTATTAGGGCTGGGGGGGGCTCTGCAGGGCCGAGGAGGATAGGAGCAGTCAGTCAGTGTATTAGGGCTGGGGGGCTCTGCAGGGCTGAGGAAGATAGGAGCAGTCAGTCAGTGTATTAGGGCTGGGGGGCTCTGCAGGGCTGAGGAGGATAGGAGCAGTCAGTCAGTGTATTAGGGCTGGGGGGCTCTGCAGGGCTGAGGAGGATAGGAGCAGCCAGTCAGTGTATTAGGGCTGGGGGGCTCTGCAGGGCTGAGGAGGATAGGAGCAGTCAGTCAGTCAGTGTATTAGGGCTGGGGGGCTCTGCAGGGCTGAGGAGGATAGGAGCAGTCAGTCAGTGTATTAGGGCTGGGGGGGCTCTGCAGGGCTGAGGAGGATAGGAGCAGTCAGTCAGTGTATTAGGGCTGGGGGGCTCTGCAGGGCTGAGGAGGATAGGAGCAGTCAGTCAGTGTATTAGGGCTGGGGGGCTCTGCAGGGCTGAGGAGGATAGGAGCAGTCAGTCAGTGTATTAGGGCTGGGGGGCTCTGCAGGGCTGAGGAGGATAGGAGCAGTCAGTCGGTGTATTAGGGCTGGGGGGGCTCTGCAGGACTGAGGAGGATAGGAGCAGTCAGTCAGTCAGTCAGTCAGTGTATTAGGGCTGGGGTCTCTGCAGGACTGAGGAGGATAGGAGCAGTCAGTCAGTGTATTAGGACTGGGGGGGCTCTGCAGGGCTGAGGAGGATAGGAGCAGTCAGTCAGCCAGTCAGCCAGTCAGTGTATTAGGGCTGGGGGGCTCTGCAGGGCTGAGGAGGATAGGAGCAGTCAGTCAGTGTATTAGGGCTGGGGGGCTCTGCAGGGCTGAGGAGGATAGGAGCAGCCAGTCAGTGTATTAGGGCTGGGGGGCTCTGCAGGACTGAGGAGGATAGGAGCAGTCAGTCAGTGTATTAGGGCTGGGGGGGCTCTGCAGGACTGAGGAGGATAGGAGCAGTCAGTCAGTGTATTAGGACTGGGGGGGCTCTGCAGGGCTGAGGAGGATAGGAGCAGTCAGTCAGCCAGTCAGCCAGTCAGTGTATTAGGGCTGGGGGGCTCTGCAGGACTGAGGAGGATAGGAGCAGTCAGTCAGTGTATTAGGACTGGGGGGGCTCTGCAGGGTTGAGGAGGATAGGAGCAGTCAGTCAGTGTATTAGGGCTGGGGGGCTCTGCAGGACTGAGGAGGATAGGAGCAGTCAGTCAGTGTATTAGGGCTGGGGGGGGCTCTGCAGGGCCGAGGAGGATAGGAGCAGTCAGTCAGTGTATTAGGGCTGGGGGGCTCTGCAGGGCTGAGGAAGATAGGAGCAGTCAGTCAGTGTATTAGGGCTGGGGGGCTCTGCAGGGCTGAGGAGGATAGGAGCAGTCAGTCAGTGTATTAGGGCTGGGGGGCTCTGCAGGGCTGAGGAGGATAGGAGCAGCCAGTCAGTGTATTAGGGCTGGGGGGCTCTGCAGGGCTGAGGAGGATAGGAGCAGTCAGTCAGTCAGTGTATTAGGGCTGGGGGGCTCTGCAGGGCTGAGGAGGATAGGAGCAGTCAGTCAGTGTATTAGGGCTGGGGGGGCTCTGCAGGGCTGAGGAGGATAGGAGCAGTCAGTCAGTGTATTAGGGCTGGGGGGCTCTGCAGGGCTGAGGAGGATAGGAGCAGTCAGTCAGTGTATTAGGGCTGGGGGGCTCTGCAGGGCTGAGGAGGATAGGAGCAGTCAGTCAGTGTATTAGGGCTGGGGGGCTCTGCAGGGCTGAGGAGGATAGGAGCAGTCAGTCGGTGTATTAGGGCTGGGGGGGCTCTGCAGGACTGAGGAGGATAGGAGCAGTCAGTCAGTCAGTCAGTCAGTGTATTAGGGCTGGGGTCTCTGCAGGACTGAGGAGGATAGGAGCAGTCAGTCAGTGTATTAGGACTGGGGGGGCTCTGCAGGGCTGAGGAGGATAGGAGCAGTCAGTCAGCCAGTCAGCCAGTCAGTGTATTAGGGCTGGGGGGCTCTGCAGGGCTGAGGAGGATAGGAGCAGTCAGTCAGTGTATTAGGGCTGGGGGGCTCTGCAGGGCTGAGGAGGATAGGAGCAGCCAGTCAGTGTATTAGGGCTGGGGGGCTCTGCAGGACTGAGGAGGATAGGAGCAGTCAGTCAGTGTATTAGGGCTGGGGGGGCTCTGCAGGACTGAGGAGGATAGGAGCAGTCAGTCAGTGTATTAGGACTGGGGGGGCTCTGCAGGGCTGAGGAGGATAGGAGCAGTCAGTCAGCCAGTCAGCCAGTCAGTGTATTAGGGCTGGGGGGCTCTGCAGGACTGAGGAGGATAGGAGCAGTCAGTCAGTGTATTAGGACTGGGGGGGCTCTGCAGGGTTGAGGAGGATAGGAGCAGTCAGTCAGTGTATTAGGGCTGGGGGGCTCTGCAGGGCTGAGGAGGATAGGAGCAGTCAGTCAGTGTATTAGGGCTGGGGGGCTCTGCAGGACTGAGGAGGAGCTGCTACTCACCACTTGTCGTTGACAGCAGTTTGTCACCAAGCGCTGAAACAGAAACCCGGCCTAAACCCCCTAAGACCAGGTCACAATGATGTAGTGTAGCACAGGCTTGTTGGTTGAATGATCATAGTTTGACCTTTCACCTTTGCTCTCTCTACCAGCCTGCCGCCTGGACCTGTGATCTCTACAGACTTCCACAGCCACTCATCAGTCCAGTTCTGCCTGGTTCCCTGACTGTAGTCCTGGTGAATTCATCAGTCCAGTACTGACTGGTTCCCTGACTGTAGTCCCGGTGAATTCATCAGTCCAGTACTGACTGGTTCCCTGACTGTAGTCCCGGTGAATTCATCAGTCCAGTACTGACTGGTTCCCTGACTGTAGTCCCGGTGAATTCATCAGTCCAGTACTGACTGGTTCCCTGACTGTAGTCCCGGTGAATTCATCAGTCCAGTACTGACTGGTTCCCTGACTGTAGTCCCGGTGAATTCATCAGTCCAGTACTGACTGGTTCCCTGACTGTAGTCCCGGTGAATTCATCAGTCCAGTACTGACTGGTTCCCTGACTGTAGTCCCGGTGAATTCATCAGTCCAGTACTGACTGGTTCCCTGACTGTAGTCCCGGTGAATTCATCAGTCCAGTACTGACTGGTTCCCTGACTGTAGTCCCGGTGAATTCATCAGTCCAGTACTGACTGGTTCCCTGACTGTAGTCCCGGTGAATTCATCAGTCCAGTACTGACTGGTTCCCTGACTGTAGTCCCGGTGAATTCATCAGTCCAGTACTGACTGGTTCCCTGACTGTAGTCCCGGTGAATTCATCAGTCCAGTACTGACTGGTTCCCTGACTGTAGTCCCGGTGAAGTCATCAGTCCAGTACTGACTGGTTCCCTGACTGTAGTCCCGGTGAATTCATCAGTCCAGTACTGACTGGTTCCCTGACTGTAGTCCCGGTGAATTCATCAGTCCAGTACTGACTGGTTCCCTGACTGTAGTCCCGGTGAATTCATCAGTCCAGTACTGACTGGTTCCCTGACTGTAGTCCCGGTGAATTCATCAGTCCAGTACTGACTGGTTCCCTGACTGTAGTCCCGGTGAATTCATCAGTGAATGTGAGGACCATGTCGATATTCCCTAGACGGTGAACACCATTACTACTGGACGAATGGAGCCTTCGCTCCAGTCAGTTCAACCTTCACCAGTCTCTGCTGGTCTTCACTCGCCACCTAGTGGTGGAAATATGTTTTACACATCTACCTGTTTAATACCGTCATGGTGGGTTTCTTAAACTCTAGAAAACACACCTGATTGACTAGGTGACAGGAACAAGCTCTGATCAATCACATTTAGTTCAATTACAATTCAAACTCAATCAATTTTTTAAAAAGTAATTTATTTATTTAGAAAAAAAAATATATAAATACATTCTAATATAGTAAACAAAGTGTGTAATAAGACAGTATAAAGATAAAACCATAAAACATTGTAGTGACGGAGGGGGAATCAATAGTTACATATCAGGCTATTTACATGTTATTATACGTCTGGACAACGGGAATCACAATAAAATCACAGTATCCAATCGCAATGCATACAAAATGGTGAGAATCGCAATAAATATGGATGGTATCAGCACCTACAGTAAGTATGGTGGTCATATGGTACCTGGTAACCCAATACATATGGTATCAATACCTCAGTATGGTGGTAATATGGTACGCTGAGGTACCTGGTAACCCAATACATATGGTATCAATACCTCAGTATGGTGGTAATATGGTATGCTGAGGTACCTGGTAACCCAATACATATGGTATCAATACCTCAGTATGGTGGTAATATGGTATGCTGAGGTACCTGGTAACCCAATACATATGGTATCAATACCTCAGTATGGTGGTCATATGGTATGCTGAGGTACCTGGTAACCCAATACATATGGTATCAATACCTCAGTATGGTGGTAACATGGTATGCTGAGGTACCTGGTAACCCAATACATATGGTATCAATACCTCAGTATGGTGGTCATATGGTATGCTGAGGTACCTGGTAACCCAATACATATGGTATCAATACCTCAGTATGGTGGTCATATGGTATGCTGAGGTACCTGGTAACCCAATACATATGGTATCAATACCTCAGTATGGTGGTAATACGCTGAGGGCCCTGGTAACCCAATACCTGTGTAAAGGATATTGGTACTGTGATTTTAACTTGATGTTCCTCCAGCGCTGGGGGTGTGTCAAAAGGTCAAAAGGTCAGGGGTCAGAGTACAGAACGATACTTGCAGGCGAACATCACCCAGACAGCGCAGGCGGACTCAGGGTACGCAAACACCCGGACACGCACCGCCAGCCTCACGCGGTCCCCACGGCAACACACGATCTCGTCACAGAACGGAGACCTGCCCGAACAACAACAAGTCACATGCCCCTTCAGTATCCATGACGACACACACTCCCCCCCCCCCATTTATCTGATCATCTTAAAAAAAACAGTGAGGTGTTGCCGTGCGTTGCTATAGTTACCTGAGGCAAGTAGCGAAGGCTCGGCGTGTGTTGAGGTGCGTTGCTATAGTTACCTGAGGCAAGTAGCGAAGGCTCGGCGTGTGTTGAGGTGCGTTGCTATAGTTACCTGAGGCAGGTAGCGAAGGCTCGGCGTGTGTTGCCGTGCGTTGCTATAGTTACCTGAGGCAAGTAGCGAAGGCTCGGCGTGTGTTGCGGTGCGTTGCTATAGTTACCTGAGGCAAGTAGCGAAGGCTCGGCGTGCGTTGAGGTGCAGGAAGTGGATAGGGAAACCTTTGAAGGTGTGTCCGTCCGGCACCGCCCTCCGCACAGCGTCCTGGAACTCCTCGTTACCGCAGGAAGTCCCCGTGCAGCGCTCCAGCTCGTACGCCGCCAGGGCGGAGGACAGGACGTAGGAGAGGTGGTCATCCCACACTGTGGCCAGGCCAAGGTCCTGGAGGGGAGAGATCTACTATAATACAGGTCCTGGAGGGGAGAGATCTACTATAATACAGGTCCTGGAGGGGAGAGATCTACTATAATACAGGTCCTGGAGGGGAGAGATCTACTATAATACAGGTCCTGGAGGGAGACACAGAGATCTACTATAATACAGGTCCTGGAGGGGAGAGATCTACTATAATACAGGTCCTGGAGGGAGACACAGAGATCTACTATAATACAGGTCCTGGAGGGGAGAGATCTACTATAATACAGGTCCTGGAGGGGAGAGATCTACTATAATACAGGTCCTGGAGGGGAGAGATCTACTATAATACAGGTCCTGGAGGGGAGAGATCTACTATAATACAGGTCCTGGAGGGGAGAGATCTACTATAATACAGGTCCTGGAGGGGAGAGATCTACTATAATACAGGTCCTGGAGGGGAGAGATCTACTATAATACAGGTCCTGGAGGGGAGAGATCTACTATAATACAGGTCCTGGAGGGGAGAGATCTACTATAATACAGGTCCTGGAGGGGAGAGATCTACTATAATACAGGTCCTGGAGGGGAGAGATCTACTATAATACAGGTCCTGGAGGGAGACACAGAGATCTACTATAATACAGGTCCTGGAGGGGAGAGATCTACTATAATACAGGTCCTGGAGGGAGACACAGAGATCTACTATAATACAGGTCCTGGAGGGGAGAGATCTACTATAATACAGGTCCTGGAGGGGAGAGATCTACTATAATACAGGTCCTGGAGGGGAGAGATCTACTATAATACAGGTCCTGGAGGGGAGAGATCTACTATAATACAGGTCCTGGAGGGGAGAGATCTACTATAATACAGGTCCTGGAGGGGAGAGATCTACTATAATACAGGTCCTGGAGGGGAGAGATCTACTATAATACAGGTCCTGGAGGGGAGAGATCTACTATAATACAGGTCCTGGAGGGGAGAGATCTACTATAATACAGGTCCTGGAGGGGAGAGATCTACTATAATACAGGTCCTGGAGGGGAGAGATCTACTATAATACAGGTCCTGGAGGGGAGAGATCTACTATAATACAGGTCCTGGAGGGGAGAGATCTACTATAATACAGGTCCTGGAGGGAAGAGATCTACTATAATACAGGTCCTGGAGGGGAGAGATCTACTATAATACAGGTCCTGGAGGGGAGAGATCTACTATAATACAGGTCCTGGAGGGGAGAGATCTACTATAATACAGGTCCTGGAGGAAGACACAGAGATCTACTATAATACAGGTCCTGGAGGAAGACACAGAGATCTACTATAATACAGGTCCTGGAGGGAGACACAGAGATCTACTATAATACAGGTCCTGGAGGGGAGAGATCTACTATAATACAGGTCCTGGAGGGGAGAGATCTACTATAATACAGGTCCTGGAGGGGAGAGATCTACTATAATACAGGTCCTGGAGGGGAGAGATCTACTATAATACAGGTCCTGGAGGGGAGAGATCTACTATAATACAGGTCCTGGAGGGAGACACAGAGATCTACTATAATACAGGTCCTGGAGGGGAGTGATCTACTATAATACAGGTCCTGGAGGGAGACACATAGATCTACTATAATACAGGTCCTGGAGGGAGACACAGAGATCTACTATAATACAGGTCCTGGAGGGGAGAGATCTACTATAATACAGGTCCTGGAGGGAGACACAGAGATCTACTATAATACAGGTCCTGGAGGGGAGAGATCTACTATAATACAGGTCCTGGAGGGGAGAGATCTACTATAATACAGGTCCTGGAGGGAGACACAGAGATCTACTATAATACAGGTCCTGGAGGGGAGAGATCTACTATAATACAGGTCCTGGAGGGGAGAGATCTACTATAATACAGGTCCTGGAGGGGAGAGATCTACTATAATACAGGTCCTGGAGGGAGACACAGAGATCTACTATAATACAGGTCCTGGAGGGGAGAGATCTACTATAATACAGGTCCTGGAGGGAGACACAGAGATCTACTATAATACAGGTCCTGGAGGGGAGAGATCTACTATAATACAGGTCCTGGAGGGGAGAGATCTACTATAATACAGGTCCTGGAGGGAGACACAGAGATCTACTATAATACAGGTCCTGGAGGGGAGAGATCTACTATAATACAGGTCCTGGAGGGGAGAGATCTACTATAATACAGGTCCTGGAGGGAGACACAGAGATCTACTATAATACAGGTCCTGGAGGGGAGAGATCTACTATAATACAGGTCCTGGAGGGGAGAGATCTACTATAATACAGGTCCTGGAGGGAGACACAGAGATCTACTATAATACAGGTCCTGGAGGGGAGAGATCTACTATAATACAGGTCCTGGAGGGGAGAGATCTACTATAATACAGGTCCTGGAGGGGAGAGATCTACTATAATACAGGTCCTGGAGGGGAGAGATCTACTATAATACAGGTCCTGGAGGGGAGAGATCTACTATAATACAGGTCCTGGAGGGGAGAGATCTACTATAATACAGGTCCTGGAGGGAGAGAGATCTACTATAATACAGGTCCTGGAGGGGAGAGATCTACTATAATACAGGTCCTGGAGGGGAGAGATCTACTATAATACAGGTCCTGGAGGGAGACACAGAGATCTACTATAATACAGGTCCTGGAGGGGAGTGATCTACTATAATACAGGTCCTGGAGGGAGACACATAGATCTACTATAATACAGGTCCTGGAGGGAGACACAGAGATCTACTATAATACAGGTCCTGGAGGGGAGAGATCTACTATAATACAGGTCCTGGAGGGAGACACAGAGATCTACTATAATACAGGTCCTGGAGGGGAGAGATCTACTATAATACAGGTCCTGGAGGGGAGAGATCTACTATAATACAGGTCCTGGAGGGGAGAGATCTACTATAATACAGGTCCTGGAGGGAGACACAGAGATCTACTATAATACAGGTCCTGGAGGGGAGAGATCTACTATAATACAGGTCCTGGAGGGAGACACAGAGATCTACTATAATACAGGTCCTGGAGGGGAGAGATCTACTATAATACAGATCCTGGAGGGAGACACAGAGATCTACTATAATACAGGTCCTGGAGGGGAGAGATCTACTATAATACAGGTCCTGGAGGGAGACACAGAGATCTACTATAATACAGGTCCTGGAGGGAGACACAGAGATCTACTATAATACAGGTCCTGGAGGGGAGAGATCTACTATAATACAGGTCCTGGAGGGAGACACAGAGATCTACTATAATACAGGTCCTGGAGGGGAGAGATCTACTATAATACAGGTCCTGGAGGGGAGAGATCTACTATAATACAGGTCCTGGAGGGAGACACAGAGATCTACTATAATACAGGTCCTGGAGGGAGACACAGAGATCTACTATAATACAGGTCCTGGAGGGGAGAGATCTACTATAATACAGGTCCTGGAGGGGAGAGATCTACTATAATACAGGTCCTGGAGGGGAGAGATCTACTATAATACAGGTCCTGGAGGGGAGAGATCTACTATAATACAGGTCCTGGAGGGGAGAGATCTACTATAATACAGGTCCTGGAGGGGAGAGATCTACTATAATACAGGTCCTGGAGGGGAGAGATCTACTATAATACAGGTCCTGGAGGGAGACACAGAGATCTACTATAATACAGGTCCTGGAGGGGAGAGATCTACTATAATACAGGTCCTGGAGGGAGACACAGAGATCTACTATAATACAGGTCCTGGAGGGAGACACAGAGATCTACTATAATACAGGTCCTGGAGGGGAGAGATCTACTATAATACAGGTCCTGGAGGGGAGAGATCTACTATAATACAGGTCCTGGAGGGGAGAGATCTACTATAATACAGGTCCTGGAGGGGAGAGATCTACTATAATACAGGTCCTGGAGGGAGACACAGAGATCTACTATAATACAGGTCCTGGAGGGGAGAGATCTACTATAATACAGGTCCTGGAGGGGAGAGATCTACTATAATACAGGTCCTGGAGGGGAGAGATCTACTATAATACAGGTCCTGGAGGGAGACACAGAGATCTACTATAATACAGGTCCTGGAGGGGAGTGATCTACTATAATACAGGTCCTGGAGGGAGACACATAGATCTACTATAATACAGGTCCTGGAGGGAGACACAGAGATCTACTATAATACAGGTCCTGGAGGGGAGAGATCTACTATAATACAGGTCCTGGAGGGAGACACAGAGATCTACTATAATACAGGTCCTGGAGGGGAGAGATCTACTATAATACAGGTCCTGGAGGGGAGAGATCTACTATAATACAGGTCCTGGAGGGGAGAGATCTACTATAATACAGGTCCTGGAGGGAGACACATAGATCTACTATAATACAGGTCCTGGAGGGGAGAGATCTACTATAATACAGGTCCTGGAGGGAGACACAGAGATCTACTATAATACAGGTCCTGGAGGGGAGAGATCTACTATAATACAGGTCCTGGAGGGAGACACAGAGATCTACTATAATACAGGTCCTGGAGGGGAGAGATCTACTATAATACAGATCCTGGAGGGAGACACAGAGATCTACTATAATACAGGTCCTGGAGGGGAGAGATCTACTATAATACAGGTCCTGGAGGGGAGAGATCTACTATAATACAGGTCCTGGAGGGAGACACAGAGATCTACTATAATACAGGTCCTGGAGGGAGACACAGAGATCTACTATAATACAGGTCCTGGAGGGAGACACAGAGATCTACTATAATACAGGTCCTGGAGGGGAGAGATCTACTATAATACAGGTCCTGGAGGGGAGAGATCTACTATAATACAGGTCCTGGAGGGGAGAGATCTACTATAATACAGGTCCTGGAGGGAGACACAGAGATCTACTATAATACAGGTCCTGGAGGGAGACACAGAGATCTACTATAATACAGGTCCTGGAGGGAGACACAGAGATCTACTATAATACAGGTCCTGGAGGGGAGAGATCTACTATAATACAGGTCCTGGAGGGGAGAGATCTACTATAATACAGGTCCTGGAGGGGAGAGATCTACTATAATACAGGTCCTGGAGGGGAGAGATCTACTATAATACAGGTCCTGGAGGGGAGAGATCTACTATAATACAGGTCCTGGAGGGGAGAGATCTACTATAATACAGGTCCTGGAGGGGAGACACAGAGATCTACTATAATACAGGTCCTGGAGGGGAGAGATCTACTATAATACAGGTCCTGGAGGGGAGAGATCTACTATAATACAGGTCCTGGAGGGGAGAGATCTACTATAATACAGGTCCTGGAGGGAGACACAGAGATCTACTATAATACAGGTCCTGGAGGGGAGTGATCTACTATAATACAGGTCCTGGAGGGAGACACATAGATCTACTATAATACAGGTCCTGGAGGGAGACACAGAGATCTACTATAATACAGGTCCTGGAGGGGAGAGATCTACTATAATACAGGTCCTGGAGGGAGACACAGAGATCTACTATAATACAGGTCCTGGAGGGGAGAGATCTACTATAATACAGGTCCTGGAGGGGAGAGATCTACTATAATACAGGTCCTGGAGGGGAGAGATCTACTATAATACAGGTCCTGGAGGGAGACACATAGATCTACTATAATACAGGTCCTGGAGGGGAGAGATCTACTATAATACAGGTCCTGGAGGGGAGAGATCTACTATAATACAGGTCCTGGAGGGGAGAGATCTACTATAATACAGGTCCTGGAGGGAGACACAGAGATCTACTATAATACAGGTCCTGGAGGGGAGAGATCTACTATAATACAGGTCCTGGAGGGAGACACAGAGATCTACTATAATACAGGTCCTGGAGGGGAGAGATCTACTATAATACAGGTCCTGGAGGGGAGAGATCTACTATAATACAGGTCCTGGAGGGAGACACAGAGATCTACTATAATACAGGTCCTGGAGGGAGACACAGAGATCTACTATAATACAGGTCCTGGAGGGGAGAGATCTACTATAATACAGGTCCTGGAGGGAGACACAGAGATCTACTATAATACAGGTCCTGGAGGGGAGAGATCTACTATAATACAGGTCCTGGAGGGGAGAGATCTACTATAATACAGGTCCTGGAGGGAGACACAGAGATCTACTATAATACAGGTCCTGGAGGGGAGAGATCTACTATAATACAGGTCCTGGAGGGAGACACAGAGATCTACTATAATACAGGTCCTGGAGGGGAGAGATCTACTATAATACAGGTCCGGGAGGGGAGAGATCTACTATAATACAGGTCCAGGAGGGAGACACAGAGATCTACTATAATACAGGTCCTGGAGGGGAGAGATCTACTATAATACAGGTCCTGGAGGGGAGAGATCTACTATAATACAGGTCCTGGAGGGAGACACAGAGATCTACTATAATACAGGTCCTGGAGGGGAGAGATCTACTATAATACAGGTCCTGGAGGGGAGAGATCTACTATAATACAGGTCCTGGAGGGAGACACAGAGATCTACTATAATACAGGTCCTGGAGGGGAGAGATCTACTATAATACAGGTCCTGGAGGGGAGAGATCTACTATAATACAGGTCCTGGAGGGGAGAGATCTACTATAATACAGGTCCTGGAGGGAGACACAGAGATCTACTATAATACAGGTCCTGGAGGGGAGAGATCTACTATAATACAGGTCCTGGAGGGAGACACAGAGATCTACTATAATACAGGTCCTGGAGGGAGACACAGAGATCTACTATAATACAGGTCCTGGAGGGGAGAGATCTACTATAATACAGGTCCTGGAGGGAGACACAGAGATCTACTATAATACAGGTCCTGGAGGGGAGAGATCTACTATAATACAGGTCCTGGAGGGGAGAGATCTACTATAATACAGGTCCTGGAGGGAGACACAGAGATCTACTATAATACAGGTCCTGGAGGGGAGAGATCTACTATAATACAGGTCCTGGAGGGGAGAGATCTACTATAATACAGGTCCTGGAGGGGAGAGATCTACTATAATACAGGTCCTGGAGGGAGACACAGAGATCTACTATAATACAGGTCCTGGAGGGGAGAGATCTACTATAATACAGGTCCTGGAGGGAGACACAGAGATCTACTATAATACAGGTCCTGGAGGGAGACACAGAGATCTACTATAATACAGGTCCTGGAGGGGAGAGATCTACTATAATACAGGTCCTGGAGGGGAGAGATCTACTATAATACAGGTCCTGGAGGGGAGAGATCTACTATAATACAGGTCCTGGAGGGGAGAGATCTACTATAATACAGGTCCTGGAGGGGAGACACAGAGATCTACTATAATACAGGTCCTGGAGGGGAGAGATCTACTATAATACAGGTCCTGGAGGGGAGAGATCTACTATAATACAGGTCCTGGAGGGGAGAGATCTACTATAATACAGGTCCTGGAGGGAGACACAGAGATCTACTATAATACAGGTCCTGGAGGGGAGTGATCTACTATAATACAGGTCCTGGAGGGAAACACATAGATCTACTATAATACAGGTCCTGGAGGGAGACACAGAGATCTACTATAATACAGGTCCTGGAGGGGAGAGATCTACTATAATACAGGTCCTGGAGGGAGACACAGAGATCTACTATAATACAGGTCCTGGAGGGGAGAGATCTACTATAATACAGGTCCTGGAGGGGAGAGATCTACTATAATACAGGTCCTGGAGGGGAGAGATCTACTATAATACAGGTCCTGGAGGGAGACACATAGATCTACTATAATACAGGTCCTGGAGGGGAGAGATCTACTATAATACAGGTCCTGGAGGGAGACACAGAGATCTACTATAATACAGGTCCTGGAGGGGAGAGATCTACTATAATACAGGTCCTGGAGGGAGACACAGAGATCTACTATAATACAGGTCCTGGAGGGGAGAGATCTACTATAATACAGATCCTGGAGGGAGACACAGAGATCTACTATAATACAGGTCCTGGAGGGGAGAGATCTACTATAATACAGGTCCTGGAGGGGAGAGATCTACTATAATACAGGTCCTGGAGGGAGACACAGAGATCTACTATAATACAGGTCCTGGAGGGAGACACAGAGATCTACTATAATACAGGTCCTGGAGGGGAGAGATCTACTATAATACAGGTCCTGGAGGGAGACACAGAGATCTACTATAATACAGGTCCTGGAGGGGAGAGATCTACTATAATACAGGTCCTGGAGGGGAGAGATCTACTATAATACAGGTCCTGGAGGGAGACACAGAGATCTACTATAATACAGGTCCTGGAGGGAGACACAGAGATCTACTATAATACAGGTCCTGGAGGGGAGAGATCTACTATAATACAGGTCCTGGAGGGGAGAGATCTACTATAATACAGGTCCTGGAGGGGAGAGATCTACTATAATACAGGTCCTGGAGGGAGACACAGAGATCTACTATAATACAGGTCCTGGAGGGGAGAGATCTACTATAATACAGGTCCTGGAGGGGAGAGATCTACTATAATACAGGTCCTGGAGGGGAGAGATCTACTATAATACAGGTCCTGGAGGGAGACACAGAGATCTACTATAATACAGGTCCTGGAGGGGAGAGATCTACTATAATACAGGTCCTGGAGGGAGACACAGAGATCTACTATAATACAGGTCCTGGAGGGAGACACAGAGATCTACTATAATACAGGTCCTGGAGGGGAGAGATCTACTATAATACAGGTCCTGGAGGGGAGAGATCTACTATAATACAGGTCCTGGAGGGGAGAGATCTACTATAATACAGGTCCTGGAGGGGAGAGATCTACTATAATACAGGTCCTGGAGGGGAGACACAGAGATCTACTATAATACAGGTCCTGGAGGGGAGAGATCTACTATAATACAGGTCCTGGAGGGGAGAGATCTACTATAATACAGGTCCTGGAGGGGAGAGATCTACTATAATACAGGTCCTGGAGGGAGACACAGAGATCTACTATAATACAGGTCCTGGAGGGGAGTGATCTACTATAATACAGGTCCTGGAGGGAGACACATAGATCTACTATAATACAGGTCCTGGAGGGAGACACAGAGATCTACTATAATACAGGTCCTGGAGGGGAGAGATCTACTATAATACAGGTCCTGGAGGGAGACACAGAGATCTACTATAATACAGGTCCTGGAGGGGAGAGATCTACTATAATACAGGTCCTGGAGGGGAGAGATCTACTATAATACAGGTCCTGGAGGGGAGAGATCTACTATAATACAGGTCCTGGAGGGAGACACATAGATCTACTATAATACAGGTCCTGGAGGGGAGAGATCTACTATAATACAGGTCCTGGAGGGAGACACAGAGATCTACTATAATACAGGTCCTGGAGGGGAGAGATCTACTATAATACAGGTCCTGGAGGGAGACACAGAGATCTACTATAATACAGGTCCTGGAGGGGAGAGATCTACTATAATACAGGTCCTGGAGGGGAGAGATCTACTATAATACAGGTCCTGGAGGGAGACACAGAGATCTACTATAATACAGGTCCTGGAGGGGAGAGATCTACTATAATACAGGTCCTGGAGGGAGACACAGAGATCTACTATAATACAGGTCCTGGAGGGAGACACAGAGATCTACTATAATACAGGTCCTGGAGGGGAGAGATCTACTATAATACAGGTCCTGGAGGGAGACACAGAGATCTACTATAATACAGGTCCTGGAGGGGAGAGATCTACTATAATACAGGTCCTGGAGGGAGACACAGAGATCTACTATAATACAGGTCCTGGAGGGAGACACAGAGATCTACTATAATACAGGTCCTGGAGGGAGACACAGAGATCTACTATAATACAGGTCCTGGAGGGGAGAGATCTACTATAATACAGGTCCTGGAGGGGAGAGATCTACTATAATACAGGTCGTGGAGGGGAGAGATCTACTATAATACAGGTCCTGGAGGGGAGAGATCTACTATAATACAGGTCCTGGAGGGGAGAGATCTACTATAATACAGGTCCTGGAGGGGAGAGATCTACTATAATACAGGTCCTGGAGGGGAGACACAGAGATCTACTATAATACAGGTCCTGGAGGGGAGAGATCTACTATAATACAGGTCCTGGAGGGGAGAGATCTACTATAATACAGGTCCTGGAGGGGAGAGATCTACTATAATACAGGTCCTGGAGGGAGACACAGAGATCTACTATAATACAGGTCCTGGAGGGGAGTGATCTACTATAATACAGGTCCTGGAGGGAGACACATAGATCTACTATAATACAGGTCCTGGAGGGAGACACAGAGATCTACTATAATACAGGTCCTGGAGGGGAGAGATCTACTATAATACAGGTCCTGGAGGGAGACACAGAGATCTACTATAATACAGGTCCTGGAGGGGAGAGATCTACTATAATACAGGTCCTGGAGGGGAGAGATCTACTATAATACAGGTCCTGGAGGGGAGAGATCTACTATAATACAGGTCCTGGAGGGAGACACATAGATCTACTATAATACAGGTCCTGGAGGGGAGAGATCTACTATAATACAGGTCCTGGAGGGGAGAGATCTACTATAATACAGGTCCTGGAGGGGAGAGATCTACTATAATACAGGTCCTGGAGGGGAGAGATCTACTATAATACAGGTCCTGGAGGGAGACACAGAGATCTACTATAATACAGGTCCTGGAGGGGAGAGATCTACTATAATACAGGTCCTGGAGGGAGACACAGAGATCTACTATAATACAGGTCCTGGAGGGGAGAGATCTACTATAATACAGGTCCTGGAGGGGAGAGATCTACTATAATACAGGTCCTGGAGGGAGACACAGAGATCTACTATAATACAGGTCCTGGAGGGAGACACAGAGATCTACTATAATACAGGTCCTGGAGGGGAGAGATCTACTATAATACAGGTCCTGGAGGGAGACACAGAGATCTACTATAATACAGGTCCTGGAGGGGAGAGATCTACTATAATACAGGTCCTGGAGGGGAGAGATCTACTATAATACAGGTCCTGGAGGGAGACACAGAGATCTACTATAATACAGGTCCTGGAGGGGAGAGATCTACTATAATACAGGTCCTGGAGGGAGACACAGAGATCTACTATAATACAGGTCCTGGAGGGGAGAGATCTACTATAATACAGGTCCGGGAGGGGAGAGATCTACTATAATACAGGTCCTGGAGGGAGACACAGAGATCTACTATAATACAGGTCCTGGAGGGGAGAGATCTACTATAATACAGGTCCTGGAGGGGAGAGATCTACTATAATACAGGTCCTGGAGGGAGACACAGAGATCTACTATAATACAGGTCCTGGAGGGGAGAGATCTACTATAATACAGGTCCTGGAGGGGAGAGATCTACTATAATACAGGTCCTGGAGGGGAGAGATCTACTATAATACAGGTCCTGGAGGGAGACACAGAGATCTACTATAATACAGGTCCTGGAGGGGAGAGATCTACTATAATACAGGTCCTGGAGGGAGACACAGAGATCTACTATAATACAGGTCCTGGAGGGGAGAGATCTACTATAATACAGGTCCTGGAGGGGAGAGATCTACTATAATACAGGTCCTGGAGGGAGACACAGAGATCTACTATAATACAGGTCATGGAGGGGAGAGATCTACTATAATACAGGTCCTGGAGGGAGACACAGAGATCTACTATAATACAGGTCCTGGAGGGGAGAGATCTACTATAATACAGGTCCTGGAGGGGAGAGATCTACTGTAATACAGGTCCTGGAGGGGAGAGATCTACTATAATACAGGTCCTGGAGGGAGACACAGAGATCTACTATAATACAGGTCCTGGAGGGGAGAGATCTACTATAATACAGGTCCTGGAGGGGAGAGATCTACTATAATACAGGTCCTGGAGGGGAGAGATCTACTATAATACAGGTCCTGGAGGGAAACACAGAGATCTACTATAATACAGGTCCTGGAGGGGAGAGATCTACTATAATACAGGTCCTGGAGGGAGACACAGAGATCTACTATAATACAGGTCCTGGAGGGGAGAGATCTACTATAATACAGGTCCTGGAGGGAGACACAGAGATCTACTATAATACAGGTCCTGGAGGGGAGAGATCTACTATAATACAGGTCCTGGAGGGGAGAGATCTACTATAATACAGGTCCTGGAGGGAGACACAGAGATCTACTATAATACAGGTCCTGGAGGGGAGAGATCTACTATAATACAGGTCCTGGAGGGGAGAGATCTACTATAATACAGGTCCTGGAGGGAGACACAGAGATCTACTATAATACAGGTCCTGGAGGGGAGAGATCTACTATAATACAGGTCCTGGAGGGGAGAGATCTACTATAATACAGGTCCTGGAGGGAGACACAGAGATCTACTATAATACAGGTCCTGGAGGGAGACACAGAGATCTACTATAATACAGGTCCTGGAGGGAGACACAGAGATCTACTATAATACAGGTCCTGGAGGGGAGAGATCTACTATAATACAGGTCCTGGAGGGGAGAGATCTACTATAATACAGGTCCTGGAGGGAGACACAGAGATCTACTATAATACAGGTCCTGGAGGGGAGAGATCTACTATAATACAGGTCCTGGAGGGGAGAGATCTACTATAATACAGGTCCTGGAGGGGAGAGATCTACTATAATACAGGTCCTGGAGGGAGACACAGAGATCTACTATAATACAGGTCCTGTATTGTAGATATACAACATGACTAGACACACACAGAGAGACCGTGTTAATAATCCTGTATTGTATTTCACACAACACAACACAGCTGACCAGGTACGGGCTCTGACCAGGTACGGGCTCTGACCAGGTACGGGCTCTGACCAGGTACGGGCTCTGACCAGGTACGGGCTCTGACCAGGTACGCTGTTGTTTTTTTGCACTCTCACCTTCCTGTGTTCCACCACCAGGTACCTCATCTCCAGTTCCAGCCGGTTGGATGCAGCGCTGGGCTCCAGCGAGGGGCCACAGAGAGGAGGTAGAGGTGGCAGAGAGGTGGTGCTACCCGGGGAGCAAACTGAGCCAACGGCCTCCTCACTCATAACTTTCCACCGGGACTGGTTGTGGAAGTCAAACGCGCAGAGTTCCACGGCGTCCGACGGCTGGCAGTTGGCCAGGAAGGTCTTGTGGTTGAACACACAGCCGACGGTCCGGTAAGGATAGGAGGGACGGGGCTGGGGGGCTAGCGGAGGGGCATCTGGGTCAATGGCCTGGTGGAGGTACCTAAAAACCACACACACAAACAAAATGGTTGAACAGGTAGAAATATATTGTGTAGAACAAGGCATGCCACTGACGTACAGACTAGAGTAAGGGATCATCACAGGTGTTGGAGGGCCAGTAGGAGGCGCTCTTTCCTCTGGTCTAAAATAAAAATATCCCAATGCCCCAGGGCAGTGATTGGGGACATTGCCCTGTGTACGGTGCCGTCTTTCGGATGGGACGTTAAACGGGGTGTCCTTGGACTCTCTGAGGTCATTTAAAGATCCCATGGTGCTTATCGTAAGAGTCGGGGTGTTAACCCCTGGTGTCCTGGCCAAATTCCCAATCTGTCCCTCAGACCATCACGGCCACCTAATCATCCCCAGCTTCCAATTGGCTCATTCATCCCCCCTCCTCCTCTCCCCTGTAACTGTTCCCCAGGTCGTTGCTGTAAATGAGAACATGTTCTCAGTCAACTTACCGGGTAAAATAACGGTAAAATAAAAATAAAAAATAAAAACCAGCAGCTACATTGCTGCTCCCTGGTGAAGGGGACTCAGTTACCCTCGTAGAAACTCTGACAGAGAGACAGAGCAGAAATTATTGCAGTTTGTTTTATAAGCCCAGTTCACATCGAAAACGCCTGACGTGTTTATGCAGCTGAAGAACAAAGTTTGTTTGATCTGAACCGGTCTGGTTCATTAAGGAACATCTCACGTCGGCTGCTGGAGTTTCCAAAATTAAACATGTCAAATCTTAACGAAAAACTTGCGACTCGCTTTAGCCAAATCAGAGAACAAGTTCGCTGACTTTCTGCGTTCAGCCAAGCAGCTAACTAGTTAGCCAAGCAGACAGCTAGTCTAGCCGTTTTGCTGCAGTAATAGATAGTCTAGCTGTTTTGCTGCAGTAATAGCTAGTCTAGCCGTTTTGCTGCAGTAATAGCTAGTCTAGCTGTTTTGCTGCAGTAATAGCTAGTCTAGCCGTTTTGCTGCAGTAATAGCTAGTCTAGCTGTTTTGCTGCAGTAATAGCTAGTCTAGCCGTTTTGCTGCAGTAATAACTAGTCCAGCTGTTTAGCTGCAGTAATAGCTAGTCCAGCTGTTTTGCTGCAGTAATAGCTAGTCTAGCTGTTTTGCTGCAGTAATAGCTAGTCTAGCTGTTTTGCTGCAGTAATAGCTAGTCTAGCTGTTTTGCTGCAGTAATAGCTAGTCTAGCTGTTTAGCTGCAGTAATAGCTAGTCCAGCTGTTTAGCTGCAGTAATAGCTAGTCCAGCTGTTTTGCTGCAGTAATAGCTAGTCTAGCCGTTTTGCTGCAGTAATAGCTAGTCCAGCTGTTTAGCTGCAGTAATAGCTAGTCCAGCTGTTTAGCTGCAGTAATAGCTAGTCTAGCCGTTTAGCTGTAGTAATAGCTAGTCCAGCTGTTTAGCTGCAGTAATAGCTAGTCTAGCTGTATTGCTGCAGTAATAGCTAGTCTAGCTGTATTGCTGCAGTAATAGCTAGTCTAGCTGTTTTGCTGCAGTAATAGCTAGTCTAGCCGTTTTGCTGCAGTAATAGCTAGTCTAGCCGTTTTGCTGCAGTAATAGCTAGTCTAGCCGTTTTGCTGCAGTAATAGCTAGTCTAGCCGTTTTGCTGCAGTAATAGCTAGTCTAGCTGTTTTGCTGCAGTAATAGCTAGTCTAGCTGTATTGCTGCAGTAATAGCTAGTCTAGCTGTATTGCTGCAGTAATAGCTAGTCTAGCCGTTTTGCTGCACTAATAGCTAGTCTAGCTGTATTGCTGCAGTAATAGCTAGTCTAGCTGTTTTGCTGCAGTAATAGCTAGTCTAGCTGTATTGATGCAGTAATAGCTAGTCCAGCTTGTTGATATTTCACTGACGAGTCACAAAGTGTGTAACGTTTCTGGAGAATGTATTTCATGAAACTTGTTTGCTGCAACACCTTACTGCTGCAACACCTAGCTGCCGAAATGCTGCAACACCTTGTTGCCTTTCTGCTGCTGCAACACCTTGTTGCCTTTCTGCTGCTGCAACACCTTGTTGCCTTGCTGCTGCTGCAACACCTTGTTGCCTTGCTGCTGCTGCAACACCTTGTTGCCTTGCTGCTGCTGCAACACCTTGTTGCCTTGCTGCTGCTGCAACACCTTGCTGCTGCTCCTGCAACACCTTGCTGCTTGCTGCTGCAACACCTTTCTGCTGCAACACCTTGTTGCCTTGCTGCTGCAACACCTTGCTGCTGCAACACCTTGTTGCCTTGCTGCTGCAACACCTTGCTGCCTTGCTGCTGCAACACCTTTCTGCTGCAACACCTTGCTGCTGCAACACCTTGTTGCCTTGCTGCTGCAACACCTTGCTGCTGCTCCTGCAACACCTTGTTGCCTTGCTGCTGCAACACCTTGTTGCCTTGCTGCTGCAACACCTTGTTGCCTTGCTGCTGCAACACCTTGTTGCCTTGCTGCTGCAACACCTTGCTGCCTTGCTGCTGCAACACCTTTCTGCTGCAACACCTTGCTGCTGCAACACCTTGTTGCCTTGCTGCTGCAACACCTTGCTGCTGCTCCTGCAACACCTTGTTGCCTTGCTGCTGCAACACCTTGTTGCCTTGCTGCTGCAACACCTTGTTGCCTTGCTGCTGCAACACCTTGCTGCTGCAACACCTTGTTGCCTTGCTGCTGCAACACCTTTCTGCTGCAACACCTTGCTGCCTTGCTGCTGCAACACCTTGTTGCCTTGCTGCTGCAACACCTTGCTGCTGCAACACCTTGTTGCCTTGCTGCTGCAACACCTTTCTGCTGCAACACCTTGCTGCCTTGCTGCTGCAACACCTTGTTGCCTTGCTGCTGCAACACCTTGCTGCTGCAACACCTTGTTGCCTTGCTGCTGCAACACCTTTCTGCTGCAACACCTTTCTGCTGCAACACCTTGTTGCCTTGCTGCTGCAACACCTTGTTGCCTTGCTGCTACAACACCTTGCTGCTGCAACACCTTGTTGCCTTGCTGCTACAACACCTTGCTGCTGCAACACCTTGTTGCCTTGCTGCTGCAACACCTTGTTGCCTTGCTGCTGCAACACCTTGTTGCCTTGCTGCTACAACACCTTGCTGCTGCAACACCTTGTTGCCTTGCTGCTGCAACACCTTGTTGCCTTGCTGCTACAACACCTTGCTGCTGCAACACCTTGTTGCCTTGCTGCTGCAACACCTTGCTGCTGCAACACCTTGTTGCCTTGCTGCTGCAACACCTTTCTGCTGCAACACCTTTCTGCTGCAACACCTTGTTGCCTTGCTGCTGCAACACCTTGTTGCCTTGCTGCTACAACACCTTGCTGCTGCAACACCTTGTTGCCTTGCTGCTACAACACCTTGCTGCTGCAACACCTTGTTGCCTTGCTGCTGCAACACCTTGTTGCCTTGCTGCTGCAACACCTTGTTGCCTTGCTGCTACAACACCTTGCTGCTGCAACACCTTGTTGCCTTGCTGCTACAACAAGAGGCAACATTGTTTCAAAGAAATCCTGTCATTGTGAAGAGGCAGCATTACCATGGAAACGGTCTGAACAGTGTCTGGTCTTTCTTCCTCCTCAGTTCCCGTCTCGTCTCCTCGCTGCAACTCCCCAACGGGCTCGAGAGACCAAGGTCACGTGTCCTCTGAAACACGACCCGCCAAACCGTGCTTCTTATAACACACCCGCCCGCACCAACGTGTTGGAGGAAAAACACTGTTCAACTGATGATCGGAGTCAGCCTGCAGGCTCCCGACCCGCCACAAGGAGTCGCTAGAGCGCGATGAGACAAATGCACCGTCTTAATGAGACTCCCGGGTCAAGGCCGGTGGTGACACAGCCTGTGACCGAACCCGGGTCTGTAGTGAAGCATTAAACGCACAGCGATGCAGTACCTCAGACCGCTGGCCACTCGGGAAGCCCCCCCCCGGGGGCTGGTCTTTTTTTTTGATCTGAATGTCTCGTCTTCAGTCAGCTACAACCTTTCTGAAACAGTCTGGTTGCGTCTCGTCTCACGTGGTCCGTCGTATCTGAACCGGGCTTTAGTCTCACCTGTGTGCGGTCAGGCTCTCCCAGAAGGTGATGGTGCTGTCAGTGCCCCTGGTCATCACCCAGGTGTGTGCCAAACCCTTGGGCTTAGTGCCAACACACACGTAGGCATCCAGGCCGAAGCCAAGCAGCAGGCTGCACAGCAAGGTGGCGTGGTCCTCACAGTCGCCCTGGAAACACACAACCAATCAGATCAGAGAGATGTCACAGTCGCCCTGGAAACATCAAAAAACATCATGTCTCAGTTCCTAACTCTACTGTAGAGGGAGGACTGATGTAATGTGGACTGTACTCTACTGTAGAGGGAGGACTGATGTAATGTGGACTGTAGAGGGAGGACTGATGTAATGTGGACTGTAGAGGGAGGACTGATGTAATGTGGACTGATGTAATGTGGACTGTAGAGGGAGGACTGATGTAATGTGGACTGTAGAGGGAGGACTGATGTAATGTGGACTGTACTCTACTGTAGAGGGAGGACTGATGTAATGTGGACTGTAGAGGGAGGACTGATGTAATGTGGACTGTACTCTACTGTAGAGGGAGGACTGATGTAATGTGGACTGTACTCTACTGTAGAGGGAGGACTGATGTAATGTGGACTGTAGAGGGAGGACTGATGTAATGTGGACTGATGTAATGTGGACTGTAGAGGGAGGACTGAGGTAATGTGGACTGTACTCTACTGTAGAGGGAGGACTGATGTAATGTGGACTGTAGAGGGAGGGGAGAGGGGGATAGAAATCCTCTCCCCTCTCCTCCTCCCCTCTTCTCTCCTCTCCTCTTCTATCCTCTCCCCTCTCCTCTCTCCTCTTCTATCCTCTCCCCTCCCCTCCCCTCCCCTCTCCTCTCCTCCCCTCCCGTCTCCTCTTCTATCCTCTCCCCTCTTCTCTCCTCTCCTCTTCTATCCTCTCCCCTCTTCTCTCCTCTCTCCTCTCCTCTCCTCTTCTATCCTCTCCCCTCTTCTCTCCTCTCCTCTCCTCTCCTCTCCCTCTCCTCTCCTCTCCTCTCCTCTTCCCTCTCCTCTTCTATCCTCTCCCCTCTCCTCTCCTCTCTCCTCTTCTATCCCCTCCCCTCTCCTCTCCTCCCCTCTCCTCTCCTCTTCTATCCTCTCCCCTCTTCTCTCCTCTCCTCTCCTCTTCTATCCTCTCCTCTCCTATCCTCTCCTCTCCTATCCTCTTCCCTCTCCTCTCCTCTCCTCTCCTCTCTTCCCCTCTCCTCTCCTCTCCTCTCTCCTCTCCCTCTCCTCTCCTCTCCTCTCCTCTCCTCTCCTCTCCTCTCCTCTCCTCTCCTCTCCTCTCTCCTCTCCTCTCTCCTCTCCCCTCTCCTCTCCTCTCCTCTCCCCTCCCCTCTCCCCATTTATTCATTCTGCTGCACTGGGGAAATCCCAGAACCGTCCATCAGGATATAAATAAATCTTCTCATAATAGACAGTTTAACTGTTTCATAAATCAATTATTTTACAATTCCACCACTGAGGTTAAACACTTAATAGTATTACAGCTGTCTAAATGGTTAAGGCTGTGTGTGTGTGTGTGTGTGTGTGTGTGTGTGTGTGTGTGTGTGTGTGTGTGTGTGTGTGTCAGAACAGAGCCAGTCCTCACCTTGTTTCTACAGAGGAAAGCGAGGAGTGAGCACCACTGCTCCTGTTTGCCTCCTCCTCCTCCCCCCACCACGGGGGCTTTCTCCAGGCCCAGCAGGCTGACGAAGCGGGCCGCCTGACGGGGACTCTCCAGGAGACGACCAGCACGCAGGACACGGACGTAGGAACACACCGGCCTGTTGACGCCGTTCTCATCCTGCAAGCAACGCAGCAACGTTCAAATACAGCACGGCTAACACCCGGCCCGGCTAACACCCAGCACGGCTAACACCCAGTACGGCTAACACCCAGCACGGCTAACAGCTAACACCCAGCACGGCTAACACCCAGCCCGGCTAACACCCAGCACGGCTAACACCCAGCCCGGCGAGCAGCTAACACCCAGCCCGGCTAACACCCAGCACGGCTAACGGCTAACACCCAGCCCGGCTAACACCCAGCCCGGCTAACACCCAGCACGGCTAACACCCGGTACGGCTAACACCCGGCACGGCTAACACCCGGCACGGCTAACACCCGGCACGGCTAACAGCTAACACCCAGCACGGCTAACACCCAGCACGGCTAACACCCAGTACGGCTAACACCCAGCCCGGCTAACAACCAGCCCGGCTAACACCCAGCACGGCTAACAGCTAACACCCAGCCCGGCTAACACCCGGCACGGCTAACACCCAGCACGGCTAACACCCAGCACGGCTAACACCCAGTACGGCTAACACCCAGTACGGCTAACACCCAGCACGGCTAACACACTGGCCCGGTTGACACCCAGCACGGCTAACACCCAGTACGGCTAACACCCAGCACGGCTAACACACTGGCCCGGTTGACACCCAGCACGGCTAACACCCAGTACGGCTAACACCCAGCATGGCTAACACCCAGTACGGCTAACACACTGGCCTGGTTGACACCATTCTCATCCTAAAAACACACAATGTTACGAAACAAGTATTACAACAAAAAACATGGAACCTGTGCAAAGATCTTGACCAGTTTGGATTGGTTTTCCTGTCTGATCTCGAGAAACTCTCTCCACCACTGTTTAGCATAAACCAGAAAAAGCCTCTCCTTCTCCGCAGTCTTCTGCCTCTCCAGGGATCGCTGCAAATAACAAAACACCAGGAACAATCATTATCAACGACTGCCTCTTAGGAAGGAACAACACACAGACGTCAGCGAATCATAGCGTGACCACATGACTGAGCGCAGTAGCATAGGGCAGTAGCATAGCGCGACCACATGACAGAGCGCAGTAGCATAGCGTGACAACATGACAGAGCGCAGTAGCATAGCGCAGTAGCATAACGTGACCACATGACAGAGCGCAGTAGCATAGCGTGACAACATGACAGAGCTCAGTAGCATAGCGCAGTAGCATAACGTGACAACATGACAGAGCGCAGTAGCATAGCGTGACAACATGACAGAGCGCAGTAGCATAGCGTGACAACATGACAGAGCGCAGTAGCATAACGTGACCACATGACAGAGCGCAGTAGCATAGCGTGACAACATGACAGAGAGCAGTAGCATAGCGTGACCACATGACAGAGCGCAGTAGCATAGCGTGACAACATGACAGAGCGCAGTAGCATAGCGTGACAACATGACAGAGCGCAGTAGCATAGCGTGACAACATGACAGAGCTCAGTAGCATAGCGCAGTAGCATAACGTGACCACATGACAGAGAGCAGTAGCATAGCGTGACAACATGACAGAGCGCAGTAGCATAGCGTGACAACATGACAGAGCGCAGTAGCATAGCGTGACAACATGACAGAGCGCAGTAGCATAGCGTGACAACATGACAGAGAGCAGTAGCATAGCGCAGTAGCATAGCGTGACAACATGACAGAGCGCAGTAGCATAACGTAGCATAGCACAGTAGCATAGCGTGACCACAGGACAGAGCGCAGTAGCATAGCGTGACAACATGACAGAGCGCAGTAGCATAGCGCAGTAGCATAGCGTGACAACATGCCAGCGCGCAGTAGCATAGCGCAGTAGCATAGCGTGACAACATGACAGAGCGCAGTAGCATAGCGTGACAACATGACAGAGCGCAGTAGCATAGCGTGACAACATGCCAGAGCGCAGTAGCATAACGTCACCACATGACAGAGCGCAGTAGCATAGCGTGACAACATGACAGAGCGCAGTAGCATAGCACAGTAGCATAGCGTGACAACATGCCAGAGCGCAGTAGCATAGAGCAGTAGCATAGCGTGACAACAGGACAGAGCTCAGTAGCATAGCGTGACAAGATGACAGAGCGCAGTAGCATAGCGTGACCACATGACAGAGCGCAGTAGCATAGCGTGACAACATGACAGAGAGCAGTAGCATAGCGTGACCACATGACAGAGCGCAGTAGCATAGCGTGACCACATGACAGAGCGCAGTAGCATAGCGTGACAACATGACAGAGCGCAGTAGCATAGCGCAGTAGCATAGCGTGACAACATGACAGAGCAGTAGCATAGCGTGACAACATGACAGAGCGCAGTAGCATAGCGCAGTAGCATAGTGTGACAACATGACAGAGAGCAGTAGCATAGCGTGACAACATGACAGAGCGCAGTAGCATAGCGCAGTAGCATAGCGTGACAACTGGACAGAACGCAGTAGCATAGCGTGACCACATGACAGAGCGCAGTAGCATAGCGTGACAACATGACAGAGCGCAGTAGCATAGCGTGACCACATGACAGAGCGCAGTAGCATAGCGTGACAACATGACAGAGCGCAGTAGCATAGCGTGACAACATGACAGAGCGCAGTAGCATAGCGTGACAACATGACAGAGCGCAGTAGCATAGCGTGACAACATGACAGAGCACAGTACCATAGCGTGACAACATGACAGAGCGCAGTAGCATAGCGCAGTAGCATAGCGTGACAACATGACAGAACGCAGTAGCATAGCGTGACAACAGGACAGAGCGCAGTAGCATAGCGCAGTAGCATAGCGTGACAACATGACAGAGCTCAGTAGCATAGCGTGACAACATGACAGAGCGCAGTAGCATAGCGTGACAACATGACAGAGCTCAGTAGCATAGCGTGACAACATGACAGAGCGCAGTAGCATAGCGTGACAACATGACAGAGCGCAGTAGCATAGCGTGACAACATGACAGAGCTCAGTAGCATAGCGTGACAACAGGACAGAGCGCAGTAGCATAGCGCAGTAGCATAGCGTGACAACATGACAGAGCTCAGTAGCATAGCGTGACAACATGACAGAGCGCAGTAGCATAGCGCAGTAGCATAGCGTGACAACATGACAGAGCGCAGTAGCATAGCGTGACAACATGACAGAGCGCAGTAGCATAGCGTGACAACATGACAGAGCGCAGTAGCATAGCGTGACAACATGACAGAGAGCAGTAGCATAGCGTGACAACATGACAGAGCGCAGTAGCATAGCGTGACAACATGACAGAGCGCAGTAGCATAGCGTGAAAACAGGACAGAGTGCAGTAGCATAGCCTGACAACAGGACAGAGCGCAGTAGCATAGCGTGACAACATGACAGAGCGCAGTAGCATAGCGCAGTAGCATAGCGTGACCAGTCTCTGACCTGTGTGGTGATGATGTCAGGTGACAGGATCTCTGACGGAGGAGGGTAAAGTTCAAGACTCATGTTGAGAACACCAGCCGTTACCTTACATTCACTTCCTGTTAGGATACAGAGGAGACATCACATACTAAACACCTGTTAGGACAGACCAGGTGTTACCTTACATTCACTACCTGTTAGGACAGACCAGGTGTTACCTTACATTCACTACCTGTTAGGACAGACCAGGTGTTACCTTACATTCACTACCTGTTAGGACAGACCAGGTGTTACCTTACATTCACTACCTGTTAGGACAGACCAGGTGTTACCTTACATTCACTACCTGTTAGGACAGACCAGGTGTTACCTTACATTCACTACCTGTTAGGACAGACCAGGTGTTACCTTACATTCACTACCTGTTAGGACAGACCAGGTGTTACCTTACATTCACTACCTGTTAGGACAGACCAGGTGTTACCTTACATTCACTACCTGTTAGGACAGACCAGGTGTTACCTTACATTCACTACCTGTTAGGACAGACCAGGTGTTACCTTACATTCACTACCTGTTAGGACAGACCAGGTGTTACCTTACATTCACTACCTGTTAGGACAGACCAGGTGTTACCTTACATTCACTACCTGTTAGGACAGACCAGGTGTTACCTTACATTCACTACCTGTTAGGACAGACCAGGTGTTACCTTACATTCACTACCTGTTAGGACAGACCAGGTGTTACCTTACATTCACTACCTGTTAGGACAGACCAGGTGTTACCTTACATTCACTACCTGTTAGGACAGACCAGGTGTTACCTTACATTCACTTCCTGTTAGGACAGACCAGGTGTTACCTTACATTCACTACCTGTTAGGTCAGACCAGGTGTTACCTTACATTCACTACCTGTTAGGACAGACCAGGTGTTACCTTACATTCACTACCTGTTAGGACAGACCAGGTGTTACCTTACATTCACTACCTGTTAGGACAGACCAGGTGTTACCTTACATTCACTACCTGTTAGGACAGACCAGGTGTTACCTTACATTCACTACCTGTTAGGACAGACCAGGTGTTACCTTACATTCACTACCTGTTAGGACAGACCAGCTGTTACCTTACATTCACTACCTGTTAGGACAGACCAGCTGTTACCTTACATTCACTACCAGTTGGAACAGAACAGAACAGAAACCCAGAACAGCAGACAGAATGTTTTCCCTCTCTCTTTTATCTTTAATTTCTATGCATTTTACTGGGTGGTAAATCAAGGCTAATTAACAGAAAATGCAGGTTTAACTTTCCTTCAGAAAATTAAACCTCAAATAGTTTGTGTCCTTACCGACACCATGCAGCTCTACAGCAATGCTGGTCTTCCCGGAGGGAGAGGAGAGGACGGTCCTCCAGTCCAGGAAGTAAGAGGAGACCAGGGTGGTCTCGCTGGACGTGTCTCTCTTTATCAACACCAGGTGGACCGGGTCACAGATAGACAACATGGTGGTGGCATCTGCCATCTTACTGCCATCGCCTGTAAGACACAGAGGAAAAAGGAAAGGTTCAGAGATTATCAATTATTACTTTTGTTGTTGTTGTGGTCGTTGGTATTACCCCCTCTTTCTCCCCAATTTCGATCTTGTCTCATCGCTGCAACTCCCCAAACGGGCTTCGGAGACGAAGGTCGAGTCATGTGTTCTCTGAAACATGACCCGCCGACCCGCCAGCTTAACCCGGAAGCCAGCCGCACCAATGTGTCAGAGGAAACACTGTTCAAACTGACTACAGAGGTCAGCCTGCAGGCTCCTGGCCCGCCACAAGGAGTCGCTAGAGCTCGATGAGCCAAGGAAAGCCCCTCCCCCGGCCAAACCCTCCCCTAACCCGGACAACGCTGGGCCAACTGTGCGCCGCCCTATGGGACTCCCGATCACAGCCGGTTGTGATACAGCCCGGGATCGAACCCGGGTCTGTAGTGACACCTCTAGCACTCCTTGTGGCGACTCCTTGTGGCGATGTAGTGCCTTAGACCGCTGCGCCACTCGGGAGGCCCCGATACTTTTGTTGTTGTCAGGGAGTAAGCTCAGTGTAGGCCTGTAAAACTAGCCCTAAAATATAAATCCACTATTGGACAATAAGGATCAATGAGAGAAGCTAAATTAAAAGAGGCAATGTTGCCTTCCGTCAGGTCCGCAGGCACAGTAAACAGGTCAACTAGTAAACAGGCCGTCGGTCACGTCAGGCCTAAACAGGCCGTCGGCAACTAGTAAACAGGTCAACTAGTAAACAGGTCAACTAGTAAACAGGCACGTCGGCACTAGTAAACAGGACAACTAGTAAACAGGCCGTCGCCTCGGCACTAGTAAACAGGTCAAAACAGGACAACTAGTAAACAGGTCACTAGTAAACAGGTCAACTAGTAAACAGGTCAACTAGTAAACAGGTCAACTAGTAAACAGGTCAACTAGTAAACAGGTCAACTAGTAAACAGGTCAACTAGTAAACAGGACTACTAGTAAACAGGTCAACTAGTAAACAGGACACTAGTAAACAGGACTACTAGTAAACAGGACTACTAGTAAACAGGTCAACTATAATAAACAGGACTATAGTAAACAGGCACTAGTAAACAGGCAACTAGTAAACAGGTCAACTAGTAAACAGGCACTAGTAAACAGGCACTAGTAAACAGGACTACTAGTAAACAGGTCAACTAGTAAACAGGACACTAGTAAACAGGACTACTAGTAAACAGGTCAACTAGTAAACAGGACAACTAGTAAACAGGTCAACTATAATAAACAGGACAACTATAGTAAACAGGACTACTAGTAAACAGGTCAACTAGTAAACAGGACTACTAGTAAACAGGTCAACTAGTAAACAGGACTACTAGTAAACAGGACAACTAGTAAACAGGACTACTAGTAAACAGGTCAACTACTAGTAAACAGGACTACTAGTAAACAGGACAACTATAGTAAACAGGACAACTAGTAAACAGGTCAACTAGTAAACAGGACTACTATAGTAAACAGGACAACTAGTAAACAGGTCAACTAGTAAACAGGTCAACTAGTAAACAGGTCTACTAGTAAACAGGACTACTTTAAAACAGGGATCAAAGATAAATGGTAGATTAAAGGAGGAAATGTTGTCTACAGTAAACCAGTTGTGTAATATCAGGCAGTCAGGAAGTAAACCAGTCTGTACCCAGTTCCTCTCTGTGTATCTCTAGCAGGAAGTAAACCAGTTTATACCCAGTCCCTCTCTGTGTATCTCCAACAGGAAGTAAACCAGTCTGTACCCAGTTCCTCTCTGTGTATCTCCAGCAGGAAGTAAACCAGTCTGTACCCAGTCCCTCTCTGTGTATCTCTAACAGGAAGTAAACCAGTCTGTACCCAGTCCCTCTCTGTGTATCTCTAACAGGAAGTAAACCAGTCTGTACCCAGTTCCTCTCTGTGTATCTCTAGCAGGAAGTAAACCAGTCTGTACCCAGTTCCTCTCTGTGTATCTCTAACAGGAAGTAAACCAGTCTGTACCCAGTCCCTCTCTGTGTATCTCCAGCAGGAAGCCCTCCTGCAGGTCTGGCTCACAGGCACAGGGGACAGGCTTGGAGCGGAAACGCTGGTTCCTGAAGTGCAGGTAGAGGGTGAAGGTGGAGCAGACCTGACCAGGTAGAGGCTCTGGCTCCTGGAGGTGCTCTAGAAAGGCCTTACCCCCCAGGACCTGGAGGTACAGGTACCTCCTCGCTGGGTCCACGTTGGCTGGGAGGACAGAAATACAATCATTTGACACTGAACAGTAATGAGGGAACTTTAGGTGCTACAAGAGGACTGCTCGTTCAATCGCCCCCGGTAACAGTTTTTCTTACTTTTCTTGAGTTTTGTCGGATCCGTGTCAATAAAGTGAGTTGCAGGCTTTGGAATGTTCTGGAGTCCTAACTCTGTGTCCGGCACTTCCTATCAAAAACAGTGTCACCGTTAAGAAGGTACGGAAGCCCAGAGAGGACATGTAAAAAAAAATACATCATACAAACCCCTCGTTATGTTGTATTTATGTCATGAACACTACATAACCCCTCGTTACGTTGTATTTATGTCATGAACACTACATAACCCCTCGTTACGTTGTATTTATGTCATGAACACTACATAACCCCTCGTTACGTTGTATTTATGTCATGAACACTACATAACCCCTCGTTACGTTGTATTTATGTCATGAACACTACATAACCCCTCGTTACGTTGAGATCACATCGTGTTTATGTCATGAACACTACATAACCCCTCGTTACGTTGTATTTATGTCATGAACACTACATAACCCCTCGTTACGTTGAGATCACATCGTATTTATGTCATGAACACGACATAACCCCTCGTTACGTTGTATTTACGTCATGAACACGACATAACCCCTCGTTACGTTGTATTTACGTCACGAACACGACATAACAAAAGTTGTTTTGTTGAGAAGACGAGATAAACTCTATAAATAGGAGTGGATCAGTGTTGATATTTGGGACACACGTTAAACAACATAACAGCCAGCACAGATAACAAGCTAGTTAGCTGACAAAACTACCTTGCTAGCTCGCTTACTCACTCACAAGACGAGCCAAGTTAGCTGCGTTGTTCCTTGCATGCGATTGGCTGTGGTCTTGGGGGGGGGCGGCACACAGCCTGGGAGACAGAGCTGCTTGTCAGGTATTGTTCAGGGCTTAAATGCCCCAGGAGTGCATCGCGATCAATACAGCCACAGGGCTACTTTATGAGCTGGTTTTCATGCATGGGGGCATCTGAACAACTGAATGGATGATGTGTGGTCCTTTCGATTATCTCGCGGTCTCAATTCAACAACTTTTGTAACGTAATGATCATGAGATAAGTTATGATCTCGACATAACAAGGGAATTCATTTTTGTGTATTCATGTCCTCTCTGGACTTCCGTAGAAAGCTGCATTCACAACCTTCCGGATAATAAAACGTTTCGTCTGAACCCGGGAAAGATTTCCCATAATTCACCTTGGAGAAATGAAGATCCTTCATGACATCGTCTACGATTCCCCTGCGTTGCAGAGCCCGGAGGATGTCCTCCTCAGAGAGAGAACTACGTCCAGGGTCCAGATCCTCTCTCACGGTTTCTGCTAACACATCCCTGATCTTCCCATGGATGTTCATCTGACAATAAAAAACACACATGTTACTACTAGTCACAAAATCTTACAACAAGAATGGTTCTCCCTCAATGGAAACAGTCTCTCTTTAACTAGAAGTGTTTCCCTCTACATAACTAGCTATATCTAGTTATGTTTTTTTTAGCTCGTTTTCTCTATCAGTAAAAGAGAAAAGTCGTGGTACCAAGTAGTTATCTCCATTGTATTGAACACACATAGCGATCAGATTGGATGAATGGATGAATTTTAAATGCTTCGGTATCGATCTACCTTGATCAGATGGTTGTGTATGATCTGCTTTAGTTCAGATGCTTTCTGCGGTGGTAGAGACATCTTGGTGGACTTCCACCCGCGTTTCGCCTGTTTTACTAAATGAACACTACACTGTAAGTGTGGTAACAAGTGCTACATGTAAAATGGATTAAGAAAACAGTTCAATCCCAGACCTCCACAACAATAACACCTGTCAGTTTAAACTGTGGCGGCAGAGGGAATGTGTCTTCCTCTTCCTCATCAATGTGTCTTCCTCATTGCCTGACGTGGTTTTAGTCTAATACAAGTCTCAACTAAGGACAAAACCATTCCATTAAATAACAATAATCACACCAAGTATTACATAAAACCATCACTTTGAAGACTGACTTCTTGTTTAACGTGTATTTGCTTTATTTTTTTAATGAAATATTTTTTACATTTCTATAAATCGTCAGCGATAAACTCGGTTAGAGAAGGACCCACAAGGACCCGTTTGTAGTTTCAGAACTGATTGTAGTTTTCTCAGGAGACGTGAAACGTCCGTCGTGTACGTTGTCCATGCGTCGTCGATGTGCCGCGCCGTGCAACGTCCGTAAAGGCGGAAACAACCGAGTGAAACCGAAAGTCGAGGGGACTGAATTCAGGTGAAGTGTTTCTGTAACTGATGAAAAGTCGGACACTAATATGGTTTTTGGACATCAAGGCTCAGATCAACATGGCGCTGTTGCCATTGTTTAGAAGTAAAACATAGCTTCAAACCTCCATATCACACACACTCACAAGCTGAAATCATTTGGCTACATTATACAATCAATCATTGACAGAGCCTCAAATATCACATTTATTTGTATTACTTCACTGTACATGAATCGTGGCAAAGTTGGTCCCTTACAAAAAATGTACCATGGTAACGTTACTAGTATGGTTTTTGGGGCACTACCATGGCAGGACAATATCATGGCAGGACAATAGCATGGCAGGACAATAGCATGGCAGGACAATATCATGGCAGGACAATAGCATGGCAGGACAACACCATGGCAGGACAACAGCATGGCAGGACAATACCATGGCAGGACAATACTATGGCAGGACAACACCATGGCAGGACAATACCATGGCAGGACAATAGCATGGCAGGACAATACCATGGCAGGACAACACCATGGCAGGACAATAGCATGGCAGGACAATAGCATGGCAGGACAATAGCATGGCAGGACAATAGCATGGCAGGACAACACCATGGCAGGACAACACCATGGCAGGACAATACCATGGCAGGACAACAGCATGGCAGGACAATAGCATGGCAGGACAACACCATGGCAGGACAACACCATGGCAGGACATACCATGGCAGGACAATAGCATGGCAGGACAACACCATGGCAGGACAACACCATGGCAGGACAATAGCATGGCAGGACAACACCATGGCAGGACAACACCATGGCAGGACAATACCATGGCAGGACAATAGCATGGCAGGACAACACCATGGCAGGACAACACCATGGCAGGACAATAGCATGGCAGGACAACACCATGGCAGGACAATACCATGGCAGGACAACAGCATGGCAGGACAATACCATGGCAGGACAACACCATGGCAGGACAATACTATGGCAGGACAATACTATGGCAGGACAATACTATGGCAGGACAATACTATGGCAGGACAACACCATGGCAGGACAACAGCATGGCAGGACAATACCATGGCAGGACAATAGCATGGCAGGACAACACCATGGCAGGACAATAGCATGGCAGGACAACACCATGGCAGGACAACACCATGGCAGGACAATAGCATGGCAGGACAATACCATGGCAGGACAACACCATGGCAGGACAATAGCATGGCAGGACAACACCATGGCAGGACAACAGTATGGCAGGACAACACCATGGCAGGACAACAGCATGGCAGGACAATAGCATGGCAGGACAATACCATGGCAGGACAACACCATGGTATTTTCCTGCCACAGTAGTGACCAAAAAAAAAACATGATCGTACCATGGTCGTTTTTTCATTTTCCTACTACGGCAGGAAAATACCATGTTATTTTACTGCCATGGTAGTGACCCCCAAAACATTTTGTTACATGGTATTAGCTACCATGGTAAAAATGAACCATGGTTTTGTGCTAGCAGCATGTAGTGAAACATGAAAACATGGGAGTTGTTTACAATGTATTATGATGGTCTGTGTCCCACCGTTTTTTGGGTAAAGTGACCAGAAACGTAGTAATTTATGGTGCTCACATAATGCAACATTGACTACTAGCTCTGCAATGGCAAAGCATAGGCCTCGTACCCTATTAAACCCCTTTAACTCAGTGAAAAACCACAACACATGGTGTAGTAGTGTAGTGTACCCTATTAAACGACTTTAACTCAGTGAAAAACCACAGCACATGGTGTAGTAGTGTACCCTATTAAACCCCTTTAACTCAGTGAAAAACCACAACACATGGTGTAGTAGTGTAGTGTACCCTATTAAACCCCTTTAACTCAGTGAAAAACCACAACACATGGTGTAGTGGTGTAGTGTACCCTATTAAACCCCTTTAACTCAGTGTAAAACCACAACACATGGTCTAGTAGTGTAGTGTACCCTATTAAACCCCTTTAACTCAGTGTAAAACCACAACACATGGTGTAGTAGTGTAGTGTACCCTATTAAACCCCTTTAACTCAGTGAAAAACCACAGCACATGGTGTAGTAGTGTAGTGTACCCTATTAAACCCCTTTAACTCAGTGTAAAACCACAACACATGGTGTAGTAGTGTAGTGTACCCTATTAAACCCCTTTAACTCAGTGAAAGACCACAGCACATGGTGTAGTAGTGTACCCTATTAAACCCCTTTAACTCAGTGTAAAACCACAACACATGGTCTAGTAGTGTACCCTATTAAACCCCTTTAACTCAGTGTAAAACCACAACACATGGTGTAGTAGTGTACCCTATTAAACCCCTTTAACTCAGTGTAAAACCACAACACATGGTGTAGTAGTGTAGTGTACCCTATTAAACCCCTTTAACTCAGTGTAAAACCACAACACATGGTGTAGTAGTGTACCCTATTAAACCCCTTTAACTCAGTGTAAAACCACAACACATGGTGTAGTAGTGTACCCTATTAAACCTTGGGACCTGGATAGGGTATGGTGAGAAGAATGAAGGGAGTCTGAAACCTTGAAAGATTTAAAATAGTTTATCAGAGGCTTCTCTCTTCAATGCAGTTTTCAGTTGTCTCTCTCTTAATTCAACTGACTTGGGATGGATACTCATATACAACTCTAAAATAGCCAACATACTAAAATAATAATACAAACTATTTGTAAAAAAGGTATACATCCTCATCTTATCTCATAGATAGATTTTCATCCTATAATTGTCAACATATCCCTAAAAACAGAAAGTTATGTTTTCCTGTTTACACTCGGTCCTGTTGCCATGACACCCGCAGGCTAGCTTGACTGGAGCTAACTTTAGCCTGACGTTTAATTATCAAAACAACAACAACATATACCGTTACACTCGGTCCTGTTGCCATGACACCCGCAGGCTAGCTTGACTGGAGCTAACTTTAGCCTGACGTTTAATTATCAAAACAACAACAACAACATATACCGTTACACTCGGTCCTGTTGCCATGACACCCGCAGGCTAGCTTGACTGGAGCTAACTTTAGCCTGACGTTTAATTATCAAAACAACAACAACATATACCGTTACACTCGGTCCTGTTGCCATGACACCCGCAGGCTAGCTTGACTGGAGCTAACTTTAGCCTGACGTTTAATTATCAAAACAACAACAACATATACCGTTACACTCGGTCCTGTTGCCATGACACCCGCAGGCTAGCTTGACTGGAGCTAACTTTAGCCTGACGTTTAATTATCAAAACAACAACAACATATACCGTTACACTCGGTCCTGTTGCCATGACACCCGCAGGCTAGCTTGACTGGAGCTAACTTTAGCCTGACGTTTAATTATCAAAACAACAACAACATATACCGTTACAGTCGGCTTCTTGGTGTTTCATACCATATGCTGATAACGTTTCAAATATATTCGTTTATCTGGTGTTTCTCTCCCCAAAACATGAGCAAAAAAACCCGGTAGTATCAATACATAAGTATGACCACTTTTTCTTTGACGTTACAAACTAGGATCCACAACAGCAGCCAGCCTCTGACTTTATCAGAAACTTACCCGTACTACTATATACATTTCTGACAACTTTTACTTCACTACATTCCTAAAGAAAATGTACTTTTTACTCCGTACATTTTCCCTTGTTAGGAAAACGGTCCAATTCACACACGTATTAAGAGAACAAGTTGTCATCCCTGCTGCCTCTGATCTGGAGGACTCACTCAACACAAATACATCTTCTGTAAATGATGTTGGACTCTGACCCTGGCTATCCGCAAATGTTAAAAACAACAACATTTTGCCGTCTGCTTTGCTTAATATAAGGAATTTGAAAGTATTTATATTTTTTACTCTTGATATTTAAGTATATTTAAAAACAAATACTTTTAGATGTTTACTCAAGTAGATTTACTGGGTGACTTTACTTTTTATTGGAGTAGTTTTCTATGAATGTATCTTTACTTTAATCAAGTATGACAATTGGGGACTTTTTCAACAACCTCTTTCGACCTGGAGGAGTTTATTAATTTAATGCCTTATATTGCCATTGTACTACAGTAATGCACAATTAATACAGATGCTACCATAGGTGTCACGGCTGTCGTAGGAAGGAGCGGACCAAAGTGCTGCGTGTGTGTCGTTCCACATTTTATTAACACTGTGAAACTATGCAATACATACACAATAAACTGAACGAACAAAAACAACAAACCGTGACGCAGAGTAGAAACATACACTAACTTAAAACCAATCTCCCACAACCCCAGGTGGGAAAAACACCTACTTAAGTATAATTTCCAATTAGAGACAACGATGACCAGCTGCCTCTAATTGGAGATCATCCCAAACAAAAACCCAACATAGAAATACAAAACTAGAACATGACAACATAGAAAAACTAAACTAGAAAACCCCCGTCACGCCCTGACCTACTCTACCATAGAAAATAACAGCTTTCTAAAGGTCAGGACGTGACAATATGATAAATTGTTACTACCATTTATAAATAATTGTGCATTTCTATGGTAGACTGTATAATGCAGTTTAAAACCACGGTACATTTCCATATCTATACCGTGGTATAAATGATGCCATACCATTGGTAATATTTAGGTACAATGGCAGCACCATGGTAGTACCGTCATATTTCAAGGCTAAACCCACGGTACATTTCCATGATTCAGACTGTACCACGGTACATTTCCATGATTCAGACTGTACCGCGGTACATTTCCATGATTCAGACTGTACCACGGTACATTTCCATGATTCAGACTGTACCGCGGTACATTTCCATGATTCAGACTGTACCACGGTATCTGTCACGAATTCCGCCGAAGTTGGTGCCTCTCCTTGTTCGGGCGGCGTTCGGCGGTCATCGTCACCGGCTTTCTAGCTGCCGCCGATCCACGTTTCTTTGTCGATTGGTTATGTCTTGATTGTTCACAGCTGGTTCCCATTTGGTTATGATTACTTCCCTATTTAAACCCTCTGGTCATCGTGATGTTTTTGTGCGTTGTTGTTCTTACTGTTGGTTTTGTTCGTTGAGTTTGTAGTTCTTCTTTTCCCTGCGTGGATTTTGTAAACTGAATTTTTATTTGAGTAAATTACTTTATTTTATTTTTTTTACTCAGTTCGGTGTCCTGCGATTGACTCCTTTCCTCATCACCTATACACTGACAGTATCAGTGTGTCACCTCCTGACCATAGAGCGCTCTTATTTTCTATGGTAGAGTAGGTCAGGGTGTGACTTGGGGGGGGGTTTATCTAGTTTATTTAGTTCTATGTTGTTTGGTTCTAGTTTCTGTTTTTCTATGTTTTTTTGGGGGGGGGGATGATCCCCAATTAGAGGCAGCTGGTCATCGTTGTCTCTAATTGGGGATCATATTTAAGTAGTTTGTTTTTCCCACCTGTTGTTTGTGGGAGATTGAGTTAGTGCATGTTGCACCTCGGTCGTCACGGTTTGTTGTTTTGTGTATTGTTTGCCTTGCGTAGTTTCACATTATAATAAAATATGTGGAACGATATTCACGCTGCGCCTTGGTCTCCTCCTACAAACGTACAGGACACAGACTGTACCGTGGTACATTTACATGATTCAGACTGTACCGTGGTATCAGTGAAAGTACCACGGTACATTTTTTTTGTAAGGGGTTCCTGTTTCAGTCATGTCTTTGGTCACATGGGTCACACAAAAAACACCCTGATGATTGGTTAATGACAGATCCTCCCACAATGCAGGCGATAGCTGCAGGAGGAAGTTGGAAAAAGAGCCACCGCAGAAACTCGCAGTCAAAACATCATGACCTTTAAATCACATGCTTTTTTTTTTGGGACCAATTTCATACATTTGACAAGTCACAACAGTGATCTGCTCGAACTCATCCAGTGGAAGTCGATTGGGCGCTAGCTCAAAAGCCCAACATTAGCATTGAATTTCATGAAGAAGTACAACAATTATAAATCTTTAATAATTAACTTATTCTCTGTAATATCGTTTAGCTTTAGAATAGTTACATTATGTTGGATACTGTCGATGAAAACAGGCAGGTTTCTCCACTGTCACTGCCAGCAGCATCATAATGCTCCCTAATGAAATCCATGGCTTTCAGCCAAAGTGGCCGTTGTGCCCTTTGGGAGGAATATAATAGTTATAATTCCCTTCTCCCAGCTGCCAATCGCCGTGCTCCGAAGCACCTCTCACTCACATGGCTCTGTCAGTTATCTAAATTCTTATTAGTCAATGTTCGTCATGTGATCAGGTCCTTCTAACAGACATCTCGGCACCGAAGTAGGCTATCCATTTTTTCCCCCCCTATGTTTTCTATTTCTATGTTTAGGTTCTAGTTTTGTATTTCTATGTTGGGGTTTTGTTTGGGATGATCTCCAATTAGAGGCAGCTGGTCCTCGTTGTCTCTAATTGGAGATCATACTTAAGTAGGGTTTTCTTTCCACCTGGGTTTTGTGGGAGATTAATTTTGAGTTGTAAATGTTTCACCTCACGTCACGTTTTTTTTTTTTTTTTTGTCTTTCAGTTTATTTATGTATTGCATAGTTTCACAGTGTAAATAAAAATGTGGAACAAACACACACGCTGCACCTTGGTCCTCTCGTTCCCACGACAACCGTGACACCATATTTCCTATTCCGTCAGCCAACCAGATCAGTAGGCCTAAGGAACAGCATAAGCACCAGCCTATGGCAACATACTATTCCCCCCATAGTACAAAAAGTTCACCTGTCCTATTGGTCGTCTTGTCCTTCCTCTGCGAGAAATACATTTTCTAAAACAGACTCTGGTGCAGTTTCAGATCACAACTGAATACAACCACTGTTCATCAACAACAACAAAAAACGTTTTAAAAGCAATGAGGCAAAATGCAAAAGATCAGAACGTTTAGCTTAACAATGTTGATCGACTAATTAGGCTATTTCTTCACATTATAAAAACACAGCAATGATCACGAGGCAGGATTATAAAAGCACAAGGCAGTAGGCTATCAAATCAAATCAAATGTATTTATAAAGCCCTTCTTACATCAGCTGATATCTCAAAGTGCTGTACAGAAACCCAGCCTAAAACCCCCCCAAACAGAAAGTAATGCAGGTGTAGAAGCACGGTGGCTAGGGAAAACTCCCTAGAAAGGCCAAAACCTAGGAAGAAACCTAGAGAGGAACCAGGCTATGAGGGGTGGCCAGTCCTCTTCTGGCTGTGCCGGGTGGAGATTATAACAGAACATGGCCAAGATGTGCACAAATGTTCCAAAATGGCAATTAGTGGGAAAACACTGTTCTCAAAAGTGCATCAAAAATGCAAGAGGTTTCATATGACAAAAATTACATTTACATTTAAGTCATTTAGTAGACGCTCTTATCCAGAGCGACTTACAAATTGGTGCATTCACCTTATAATATCCAGTGGAAAAACCACTTTACAATAGTGCATCTAAATCTTTTAAGGGGGGGTTAGAAGGATTACTTTATCCTATCCCAGGTATTCCTTAAAGAGGTGGGGTTTCAGGTGTCTCCGGAAGGTGGTGATTGACTCCGCTGTCCTGGCGTCGTGAGGGAGCTTGTTCCACCATTGGGGTGCCAGAGCAGCGAACAGTTTTGACTGGGCTGAGCGGGAACTGTGCTTCCTCAGAGGTAGGGAGGCGAGCAGGCCAGAGGTGGATGAACGCAGTGCCCTCGTTTGGGTGTAGGGCCTGATCAGAGCCTGAAGGTACGGAGGTGCCGTTCCCCTCACAGCTCCGTAGGCTAGCACCAGGGTCTTGTAATATCCTTCAGAAATTGCCACTAAATTCCAGGCCTGATTGCTGCGTTCACGTGCTTGTTGGATCTCAGGAAATGTTCGACTTGCTAACTGGTTGAACGTGGCACGTAATATCTCTGGTTGTGGGATTCCCATCTCCTCCTTTCTCTAATATCTCTGGTTGTGGGATTCCCATCTCCTCCTTTCTCTAATATCTCTGGTTGTGGGATTCATATCTCCTCCTTTCTCTAATATCTCTGGTTGTGGGATTCATATCTCCTCCTTTCTCTAATATCTCTGGTTGTGGGATTCCCATCTCCTCCTTTCTCTAATATCTCTGGTTGTGGGATTCATATCTCCTCCTTTCTCTAATATCTCTGGTTATCAGAAAGTATTCACACCCTCTGACTTTTTCCACATTTTGTTGTGTTACAAAGTGGGATTAAAATTAATTTAATTGTCGTTGTTTATCAACTATCTACACAAAATACTCTAATGTCAAACGGGAAGAAAAATAATATTTGTAACAAAAAAATAAATAAAAATATATATCTTGATTGACAAAAAAAAAAGATTTAAAATTCTGTCTGTAACAAAACAAAACATGGAAAAAGTCAATGGGAGTGAAGTACTTTCTGAAGGCACCGTGTATAAACATGTACTTTCTGAAGGCACCGTGTATAAACATGTACTTTCTGAAGGCACCGTGTATAAACATGTACTTTCTGAAGGCACCGTGTATAAACATGTACTTTCTGAAGGCACCGTGTATAAACATGTACTTTCTGAAGGCACCGTGTATAAACATGTACATTCTGAAGGCACCGTGTATAAACATGTACTTTCTGAAGGCACCGTGTATAAACATGTACTTTCTGAAGGCACCGTGTATAAACATGTACTTTCTGAAGGCACCGTGTATAAACATGTACTTTCTGAAGGCACCGTGTATAAACATGTACTTTCTGAAGGCACCGTGTATAAACATGTACTTTCTGAAGGCACCGTGTATAAACATGTACTTTCTGAAGGCACCGTGTATAAACATGTACTTTCTGAAGGCACCGTGTATAAACATGTACTTTCTGAAGGCACCGTGCATAAGGTACTTTCTGAAGGCACCGTGTATAAACATGTACTTTCTGAAGGCACCGTGTATAAACATGTACTTTCTGAAGGCACCGTGTATAAACATGTACTTTCTGAAGGCATCGTGTATAAACATGTACTTTCTGAAGGCACCGTGTATAAACATGTACTTTCTGAAGGCACCGTGTATAAACATGTACTTTCTGAAGGCACCGTGTATAAACATGTACTTTCTGAAGGCACCGTGTATAAACATGTACTTTCTGAAGGCACCGTGTATAAACATGTACTTTCTGAAGGCACCGTGTATAAACATGTACTTTCTGAAGGCACCGTGTATAAACATGTACTTTCTGAAGGCACCGTGTATAAACATGTACTTTCTGAAGGCACCGTGTATAAACATGTACTTTCTGAAGGCACCGTGTATAAACATGTACTTTCTGAAGGCACCGTGTATAAACATGTACTTTCTGAAGGCACCGTGTATAAACATGTACTTTCTGAAGGCACCGTGTATAAACATGTACTTTCTGAAGGCGGTCCTGCGTGGGGCAAATGGATGCTGCTGGCCACGCGGCTGGAGAAAAACAAAATTACTGGATGTATGACCCCCCAAAAAAAGGCCTCTTCTAGAAACACTTGAATACATTCCTGGAAATGTGGCATGAGTGGTCCCTCGTTGTACCTGCATCGATTCACATCATAAACCACAATGAAATCACCGTGATCAACCAGAGTCCAGACGTCAGATAGAGGCTGAGACAGCAGAGTGGGAGGATGGAATTATGGGGGAGGGAGGGAGGGAGGGAGGGAGGGAGGGAGGGAGGGAGGGAGGGAGGGAGGGAGGGAGGGAGGGAGGGAGGGAGGGAGGGAGGGAGGGAGGGAGGGAGGGGGCACTTTAACCTTTTGTCAAGCACAGATGAAACAAGACGAGGTCTACTTCCTAAATGTAGTTATTTTGGGGACATAGTCTAGAGGACAGATCATCAATTAGGTTCAGCAGCTGGATGGTCGGAGGAGGGGGAGGGGGGATGGAACATAATTACAAATCATTTGTAGAATGAAATTATGTTTTAGTCAAACATTATCTGTTTGGGCTTCTTGCGGTCAATTTTCAAACCTCGCTAACATTTGTATACAATCACATCTCTCCCTTCTCCCTTCTAAATAAACATGACATTTCAGTTTCTTCTAAGACCTGTGTAGAAGCATCACTGATTGAAAACGGATCAACTCAGCCATAAACATGTTTCGGTTATAAAAAAATACATTTTATTGAACAACTTCAGGTTGTTTTTATGTGTTCTAACTGCAGCTCCACAGTTTCACAAAACTCACCTGAATGGGAAACAACAAACAAATGGAATGATATGGTCCATGCTGTTCTGAGGCCTGTATTTACTGAGGCCTGTATTACTGAGGCCTGTATTTACTGAGGCCAGTATTTACTGAGGCCAGTATTACTGAGGCCTGTATTTACTGAGGCCTGTATTACTGAGGCCTGTATTTACTGAGGCCTGTATTTACTGAGGCCAGTATTACTGAGGCCTGTATTTACTGAGGCCTGTATTACTGAGGCCTGTATTTACTGAGGCCTGTATTTACTGAGGCCTGTATTTACTGAGGCCTGTATTACTGAGGCCAGTATTTACTGAGGACAGTATTTACCGAGGACAGTATTTACCGAGGCCAGTATTTACCGAGGCCAGTATTTACTGAGGCCAGTATTACTGAGGCCAGTATTACTGAGGCCAGCCAGTATTTACTGAGGCCAGTATTACTGAGGCCAGTATTTACTGAGGCCAGTATTTACTGAGACCAGTATTTACTGAGGCCAGTATTTACTGAGGCCAGTATTCCCTGCCTAAACCTTAAACCATAACCAAATGGTGGAGGATCGTCCAGTGTCATCACAATGTTCGAGTCCCAAATGGCACCCTTTTCCCCTAAATAGTGCACTACTTTTGACCAGAGCCCTTTGCAAAAAGTAGTGCACTATAAAGAGAATAGGGCACCATTGAGAACGTAACCAATGAGTCATTCTATCACAAGGACTTCGTGCCCAGGATGACATAAAGAAGACATGTCACCCTAGGGGTTTAGTACATGCTAACGACACATTTGGTACGCACCCCGTGGGCCGTACGACCATACATTCCGATTTGACTTAGCCACACTGTTTATTTTTCATCAACAGTATACAGGACAACGACCCTTCAGGGGGTCACACGGCGTAAACTCTCCGGGGTTATACGGCGTAAACTCTCCGGGGTCATACGGCGTAAACTCTCCGGGGTCATACGGCGTAAACTCTCCGGGGTCACACGGCGTAAACTCTCCGGGGTCATACGGCGTAAACTCTCCGGGGTTATACGGCGTAAACTCTCCGGTTATACGGCGTAAACTCTCCGGGGTTATACGCCGTAAACTCTCCGGGGTCATACGGCGTAAACTCTCCGGGGTCATACGGCGTAAACTCTCCGGGGTCATACGGCGTAAACTCTCCGGGGTTATACGGCGTAAACTCTGTCCTATTAGCAAAGAGCGTGATCCGTTCCCCGTCACGTTACTATGGAAAATAACCCTGGGATTATCGTAAAGGCACATTCAAGTATTGGGGGGGGTTAAAAAGCCACAAACTAAAAGATACATCCATGTCATATTGTCACCGAGCTTGCTTTCAACAAGGTTCATTTCCTTCACCTTGGACTGACAGGCGCTTTGACCAAACCTGGGATTTGCACGACGAACATAGAGTCTTTACATTGGTCCCTGTGACTCCATAAGCTTGTAGGACAGGCTCATTTCTGACATGAACTCACACACACACACACACACACACACACACACACACACACACACACACAGAGAGGAGTTTCTCTGTCCATGCTGCAACACAGAGACCAAGGCTACTGCTTAACATCACTTCTCCTTACTGTCTGCTGGGCATCAGCCAGTCAGCCAGCCAGCCAGCCAGCCAGTCAGTCAGCCAGCCAGCCAGCCAGCCAGCCAGCCAGTCAGCCAGCCAGTCAGCCAGCCAGTCAGCCAGCCAGCCAGCCAGCCAGTCAGCCAGCCAGCCAGTCAGCCAGCCAGCCAGCCAGCCAGCCAGCCAGTCAGCCAGCCAGCCAGCCCATTCTGAATCAGATGAATAATACTCCAACTAGATAAAACAATTCTATTGAAGGATCAAAAAAAGGTGAAAAACAGCCTTTGAATTACTTCATGTCAAAATATGTACATCAATCAAATCAATGAAAAAAAACCCTGACCTTTTAAAATGAAATAAAGAACGACTGGAAGAAAAGCAAAACGGCGAGATGTTGTTTTGTACTGAGTCGTTTGTTGTTTTGTACTGAGTCGTTTGTTGTTTTGTACTGAGTCTTTTGTTGTTTTGTACTGAGTCGTTTGTTGTTTTGTACTGAGTCGTTTGCTCATCATGTCTGTTGCTGCGGCATGATGGGTTCATGACGGGTTCAGACAGTACATTCATCAGCTTCTTCTGCTAACTGGAGAACCACACAGACTGAGAGAAGATGTTACCGTGAAGATTTAACAGGAAACAAAATATCCACCGGGACGGTTTGATCTAGTGCTCTGATCTGTTCACCAGGGGTTGAGCTCAACAACATTTCAATTCTTCAGAAAGTAAAACTACATTCAAAATGTTTAAAATCATTGAAGAAGAAAGAAAAAAGGCTTGAAGAGAATTGAAATTGGAATTTCAGTGCACTTCCTGAATTGACAGGAATCAAAATGGAATTGACCCTAACCTTGGTTTTGACCTGTAGAAATAAATACTCCTGTTATGAACAAACAGACCATGTACCTACAGAGAGAGAGAGAGGGTACTGTGTCCCAGGTACTGGTGCAAAAAAAGAAGAGTCAGAGAGGGAGGAGGTATCACTGGGAGAAGAGCCAGACCACCACTAGACCCAAGGCCACGGCAGCTCAGACAGAGGGAGGGGGTATCACTGGGAGAAGAGCCAGACCACCACTAGACCCAAGGCCACGGCAGCTCAGACAGAGGGAGGGAGGAGGTATCACTGGGAGAAGAGCCAGACCACCACTAGACCCAAGGCCACGGCAGCTCAGACAGAGGGAGGGGTATCACTGGGAGAAGAGCCAGACCACCACTAGACCCAAGGCCACGGCAGCTCAGACAGAGGGAGGGAGGGGGTATCACTGGGAGAAGAGCCAGACCACCACTAGACCCAAGGCCACGGCAGCTCAGACAGAGGGAGGAGGTATCACTGGGAGAAGAGCCAGACCACCACTAGACCCAAGGCCACGGCAGCTCAGACAGAGGGAGGGAGGGGGTATCACTGGGAGAAGAGCCAGACCACCACTAGACCCAAGGCCACGGCAGCTCAGACAGAGGGAGGGAGGGGGTATCACTGGGAGAAGAGCCAGACCACCACTAGACCCAAGGCCACGGCAGCTCCAGCCCCTATGTTGAGCAGGATAGGTCTCCAGTACAACCAGCGTTCTCTCTGCCTCTCTGTGTCCGTCAGTCTCTGTTTCATCAGGTGAAGCTTCTGGGCCGTGCTGGCAATACGCTCCTTCCTGTGTCTCTTCCTCAGGCTGGAATTAGATAATAAGATGAGGGTTTCATTACATGGACAGAGAAGTCTGGAAGGGTCCTAATTGAATGCCATCTAAACATGTGAGTCTGGAAGGGTCCTAATTGAATGCCATCTAAACATGTGAGTCTGGAAGGGTCCTAATTGAATGTCATCTAAACACGTGAGACTGGAAGGGTCCTAATTGAATGCCATCTAAACATGTCAGTCTGGAAGGGTCCTAATTGAATGCCATCTAAACATGTGAGACTGGAAGGGTCCTAATTGAATGCCATCTAAACATGTGAGTCTGGAAGGGTCCTAATTGAATGCCATCTAAACATGTGAGTCTGGAAGGGTCCTAATTGAATGTCATCTAAACATGTGAGACTGGAAGGGTCCTAATTGAATGCCATCTAAACATGTGAGTCTGGAAGGGTCCTAATTGAATGTCATCTAAACATGTGAGTCTGGAAGGGTCCTAATTGAATGCCATCTAAACATGTGAGTCTGGAAGGGTCCTAATTGAATGCCATCTAAACATGTGAGTCTGGAAGGGTCCTAATTGAATGCCATCTAAACATGTGAGTCTGGAAGGGTCCTAATTGAATGTCATCTAAACATGTGAGACTGGAAGGGTCCTAATTGAATGTCATCTAAACATGTGAGTCTGGAAGGGTCCTAATTGAATGTCATCTAAACATGTGAGACTGGAAGGGTCCTAATTGAATGTCATCTAAACATGTGAGACTGGAAGGGTCCTAATTGAATGTCATCTAAACATGTGAGACTGGAAGGGTCCTAATTGAATGCCATCTAAACATGTGAGACTGGAAGGGTCCTAATTGAATGCCATCTAAACATGTGAGTCTGGAAGGGTCCTAATTGAATGCCATCTAAACATGTGAGACTGGAAGGGTCCTAATTGAATGCCATCTAAACATGTCAGTCTGGAAGGGTCCTAATTGAATGCCATCTAAACATGTGAGACTGGAAGGGTCCTAATTGAATGCCATCTAAACATGTGAGACTGGAAGGGTCCTAATTGAATGCCATCTAAACATGTGAGACTGGAAGGGTCCTAATTGAATGCCATCTAAACATGTGAGACTGGAAGGGTCCTAATTGAATGCCATCTAAACATGTGAGTCTGGAAGGGTCCTAATTGAATGCCATCTAAACATGTGAGACTGGAAGGGTCCTAATTGAATGCCATCTAAACATGTGAGTCTGGAAGGGTCCTAATTGAATGCCATCTAAACATGTGAGACTGGAAGGGTCCTAATTGAATGCCATCTAAACATGTGAGTCTGGAAGGGTCCTAATTGAATGCCATCTAAACATGTCAGTCTGGAAGGGTCCTAATTGAATGCCATCTAAACATGTGAGTCTGGAAGGGTCCTAATTGAATGCCATCTAAACATGCAGTCTGGAAGGGTCCTAATTGAATGCCATCTAAACATGTGAGTCTGGAAGGGTCCTAATTGAATGTCATCTAAACATGTGAGTCTGGAAGGGTCCTAATTGAATGCCATCTAAACATGTGAGTCTGGAAGGGTCCTAATTGAATGCCATCTAAACATGTGAGTCTGGAAGGGTCCTAATTGAATACCATCTAAACATGTGAGACTGGAAGGGTCCTAATTGAATGCCATCTAAACATGTGAGATTGGAAGGGTCCTAATTGAATGTCATCTAAACATGTGAGACTGGAAGGGTCCTAATTGAATGCCATCTAAACATGTGAGTCTGGAAGGGTCCTAATTGAATGCCATCTAAACATGTCAGTCTGGAAGGGTCCTAATTGAATGCCATCTAAACATGTCAGTCTGGAAGGGTCCTAATTGAATGCCATCTAAACATGTGAGTCTGGAAGGGTCCTAATTGAATGCCATCTAAACATGTGAGTCTGGAAGGGTCCTAATTGAATGTCATCTAAACATGTGAGTCTGGAAGGGTCCTAATTGAATGCCATCTAAACATGTGAGTCTGGAAGGGTCCTAATTGAATGCCATCTAAACATGTGAGTCTGGAAGGGTCCTAATTGAATGCCATCTAAACATGTGAGACTGGAAGGGTCCTAATTGAATGCCATCTAAACATGTGAGATTGGAAGGGTCCTAATTGAATGTCATCTAAACATGTGAGACTGGAAGGGTCCTAATTGAATGCCATCTAAACATGTGAGTCTGGAAGGGTCCTAATTGAATGCCATCTAAACATGTCAGTCTGGAAGGGTCCTAATTGAATGCCATCTAAACATGTGAGTCTGGAAGGGTCCTAATTGAATGCCATCTAAACATGTGAGTCTGGAAGGGTCCTAATTGAATGCCATCTAAACATGTGAGTCTGGAAGGGTCCTAATTGAATGCCATCTAAACATGTGAGTCTGGAAGGGTCCTAATTGAATGCCATCTAAACATGTGAGTCTGGAAGGGTCCTAATTGAATGCCATCTAAACATGTGAGTCTGGAAGGGTCCTAATTGAATGCCATCTAAACATGTGAGTCTGGAAGGGTCCTAATTGAATGCCATCTAAACATGTGAGTCTGGAAGGGTCCTAATTGAATGCCATCTAAACATGTGAGTCTGGAAGGGTCCTAATTGAATGCCATCTAAACATGTGAGTCTGGAAGGGTCCTAATTGAATGCCATCTAAACATGTGAGTCTGGAAGGGTCCTAATTGAATGCCATCTAAACATGTGAGACTGGAAGGGTCCTAATTGAATGCCATCTAAACATGTGAGTCTGGAAGGGTCCTAATTGAATGCCATCTAAACATGTCAGTCTGGAAGGGTCCTAATTGAATGCCATCTAAACATGTGAGTCTGGAAGGGTCCTAATTGAATGCCATCTAAACATGTGAGTCTGGAAGGGTCCTAATTGAATGCCATCTAAACATGTGAGTCTGGAAGGGTCCTAATTGAATGCCATCTAAACATGTGAGTCTGGAAGGGTCCTAATTGAATGCCATCTAAACATGTGAGTCTGGAAGGGTCCTAATTGAATGCCATCTAAACATGTGAGTCTGGAAGGGTCCTAATTGAATGCCATCTAAACATGTGAGTCTGGAAGGGTCCTAATTGAATGCCATCTAAACATGTGAGACTGGAAGGGTCCTAATTGAATGTCATCTAAACATGTGAGACTGGAAGGGTCCTAATTGAATGCCATCTAAACATGTGAGTCTGGAAGGGTCCTAATTGAATGCCATCTAAACATGTGAGTCTGGAAGGGTCCTAATTGAATGCCATCTAAACATGTGAGTCTGGAAGGGTCCTAATTGAATGCCATCTAAACATGTGAGTCTGGAAGGGTCCTAATTGAATGCCATCTAAACATGTGAGTCTGGAAGGGTCCTAATTGAATGCCATCTAAACATGTGAGTCTGGAAGGGTCCTAATTGAATGCCATCTAAACATGTGAGTCTGGAAGGGTCCTAATTGAATGCCATCTAAACATGTGAGTCTGGAAGGGTCCTAATTGAATGCCATCTAAACATGTGAGTCTGGAAGGGTCCTAATTGAATGCCATCTAAACATGTGAGACTGGAAGGGTCCTAATTGAATGCCATCTAAACATGTGAGTCTGGAAGGGTCCTAATTGAATGCCATCTAAACATGTGAGTCTGGAAGGGTCCTAATTGAATGCCATCTAAACATGTGAGTCTGGAAGGGTCCTAATTGAATGCCATCTAAACATGTGAGTCTGGAAGGGTCCTAATTGAATGCCATCTAAACATGTGAGTCTGGAAGGGTCCTAATTGAATGCCATCTAAACATGTGAGACTGGAAGGGTCCTAATTGAATGCCATCTAAACATGTGAGTCTGGAAGGGTCCTAATTGAATGCCATCTAAACATGTGAGTCTGGAAGGGTCCTAATTGAATGCCATCTAAACATGTGAGTCTGGAAGGGTCCTAATTGAATGCCATCTAAACATGTGAGTCTGGAAGGGTCCTAATTGAATGCCATCTAAACATGTGAGTCTGGAAGGGTCCTAATTGAATGCCATCTAAACATGTGAGACTGGAAGGGTCCTAATTGAATGCCATCTAAACATGTGAGACTGGAAGGGTCCTAATTGAATGCCATCTAAACATGTGAGATTGGAAGGGTCCTAATTGAATGTCATCTAAACATGTGAGACTGGAAGGGTCCTAATTGAATGCCATCTAAACATGTGAGTCTGGAAGGGTCCTAATTGAATGCCATCTAAACATGTGAGTCTGGAAGGGTCCTAATTGAATGCCATCTAAACATGTGAGTCTGGAAGGGTCCTAATTGAATGCCATCTAAACATGTGAGTCTGGAAGGGTCCTAATTGAATGCCATCTAAACATGTGAGTCTGGAAGGGTCCTAATTGAATGCCATCTAAACATGTCAGTCTGGAAGGGTCCTAATTGAATGCCATCTAAACATGTGAGTCTGGAAGGGTCCTAATTGAATGTCATCTAAACATGTGAGTCTGGAAGGGTCCTAATTGAATGCCATCTAAACATGTGAGACTGGAAGGGTCCTAATTGAATGCCATCTAAACATGTGAGTCTGGAAGGGTCCTAATTGAATGCCATCTAAACATGTGAGTCTGGAAGGGTCCTAATTGAATGCCATCTAAACATGTGAGACTGGAAGGGTCCTAATTGAATGCCATCTAAACATGTGAGACTGGAAGGGTCCTAATTGAATGTCATCTAAACATGTGAGACTGGAAGGGTCCTAATTGAATGCCATCTAAACATGTGAGTCTGGAAGGGTCCTAATTGAATGCCATCTAAACATGTGAGTCTGGAAGGGTCCTAATTGAATGCCATCTAAACATGTGAGTCTGGAAGGGTCCTAATTGAATGCCATCTAAACATGTGAGTCTGGAAGGGTCCTAATTGAATGCCATCTAAACATGTGAGTCTGGAAGGGTCCTAATTGAATGCCATCTAAACATGTGAGTCTGGAAGGGTCCTAATTGAATGCCATCTAAACATGTGAGTCTGGAAGGGTCCTAATTGAATGCCATCTAAACATGTGAGTCTGGAAGGGTCCTAATTGAATGCCATCTAAACATGTGAGTCTGGAAGGGTCCTAATTGAATGCCATCTAAACATGTGAGTCTGGAAGGGTCCTAATTGAATGCCATCTAAACATGTGAGTCTGGAAGGGTCCTAATTGAATGCCATCTAAACATGTGAGTCTGGAAGGGTCCTAATTGAATGCCATCTAAACATGTGAGACTGGAAGGGTCCTAATTGAATGCCATCTAAACATGTGAGTCTGGAAGGGTCCTAATTGAATGCCATCTAAACATGTGAGTCTGGAAGGGTCCTAATTGAATGCCATCTAAACATGTGAGTCTGGAAGGGTCCTAATTGAATGCCATCTAAACATGTGAGTCTGGAAGGGTCCTAATTGAATGCCATCTAAACATGTGAGTCTGGAAGGGTCCTAATTGAATGCCATCTAAACATGTGAGTCTGGAAGGGTCCTAATTGAATGCCATCTAAACATGTGAGTCTGGAAGGGTCCTAATTGAATGCCATCTAAACATGTGAGTCTGGAAGGGTCCTAATTGAATGCCATCTAAACATGTGAGTCTGGAAGGGTCCTAATTGAATGCCATCTAAACATGTGAGTCTGGAAGGGTCCTAATTGAATGCCATCTAAACATGTCAGTCTGGAAGGGTCCTAATTGAATGCCATCTAAACATGTGAGTCTGGAAGGGTCCTAATTGAATGCCATCTAAACATGTGAGTCTGGAAGGGTCCTAATTGAATGCCATCTAAACATGTGAGTCTGGAAGGGTCCTAATTGAATGCCATCTAAACATGTGAGTCTGGAAGGGTCCTAATTGAATGCCATCTAAACATGTGAGTCTGGAAGGGTCCTAATTGAATGCCATCTAAACATGTGAGACTGGAAGGGTCCTAATTGAATGCCATCTAAACATGTGAGACTGGAAGGGTCCTAATTGAATGCCATCTAAACATGTGAGACTGGAAGGGTCCTAATTGAATGCCATCTAAACATGTGAGTCTGGAAGGGTCCTAATTGAATGCCATCTAAACATGTGAGTCTGGAAGGGTCCTAATTGAATGCCATCTAAACATGTGAGTCTGGAAGGGTCCTAATTGAATGCCATCTAAACATGTGAGTCTGGAAGGGTCCTAATTGAATGCCATCTAAACATGTGAGACTGGAAGGGTCCTAATTGAATGCCATCTAAACATGTGAGTCTGGAAGGGTCCTAATTGAATGCCATCTAAACATGTCAGTCTGGAAGGGTCCTAATTGAATGCCATCTAAACATGTGAGTCTGGAAGGGTCCTAATTGAATGCCATCTAAACATGTGAGACTGGAAGGGTCCTAATTGAATGTCATCTAAACATGTCAGTCTGGAAGGGTCCTAATTGAATGCCATCTAAACATGTGAGTCTGGAAGGGTCCTAATTGAATGCCATCTAAACATGTGAGTCTGGAAGGGTCCTAATTGAATGCCATCTAAACATGTGAGTCTGGAAGGGTCCTAATTGAATGCCATCTAAACATGTGAGTCTGGAAGGGTCCTAATTGAATGCCATCTAAACATGTGAGTCTGGAAGGGTCCTAATTGAATGCCATCTAAACATGTGAGTCTGGAAGGGTCCTAATTGAATGCCATCTAAACATGTGAGACTGGAAGGGTCCTAATTGAATGCCATCTAAACATGTGAGTCTGGAAGGGTCCTAATTGAATGCCATCTAAACATGTGAGTCTGGAAGGGTCCTAATTGAATGCCATCTAAACATGTGAGACTGGAAGGGTCCTAATTGAATGCCATCTAAACATGTGAGTCTGGAAGGGTCCTAATTGAATGCCATCTAAACAGTCTGTCCAGCACTAAAGGCCCACAGGCAGCTTCAGAAGGAGGGAGTTAAGCAGACAATAGAAAGAAGCAGTAGAGGGGAATACACCTCCAGGTGTACTGACCTTGGCACCTCCGCCAGGTCCTTCTCTGAGCTGTCTGGATCTGTCCCGTCTCCTGACGTCCGGTCCTCTCTGGACAACGCCACAGCTTCAGGCTCCACACAGGGCAGTGGCTGGCCGTTGGGCTTTTCTGAGGGCCAACTGGGGGACGTGGGGGCGTCTAAAGGGCGTGGCGGGGGTAGAGGGGGGGCGGGGGCGTCTGAAGGGCGTGGCGGAGGTAGAGGAGGGGCGGGGGCGTCTAAAGGGCGTGGCGAGGGTAGAGGGGGGGCGGGGCCGTCTGAAGGGCGTGGCGGGGGTAGAGGAGGGGCGGGGGCGTCGGAGAGAGATCTGGGAGGGGGGGCAGGTGGTGATTGACACACGGTCGCTCTGTCCTCTCTGGACAGCTCTCTCCACTGGCTCTGGACAGACAGACAGACAGACCAGTAGTTAATGACCAACAGCTCCTCATACAGACAGACAGGACAGTACTTAAAACCTGTTGGGGCTAGGGAGGAAGTATTTGCACGGCCGGATAAAAAATGTACCCGATTTAAACTGGTTACTACTCTTGCCCAGAAACGAGAATATGCATATAATTATAGTAGATTTGGATAGAAAACACTCTAAAGTTTCTAAAACTGTTTGAATGGTGTCTGTGAGTATAACAGAACTCATATGGCAGGCCAAAACCTGAGAAGATTCCATACAGGAAGTGCCCTGTCTGACAATTTGTTGTCCTTCTGTTGCATCTCTATCGAAAATACAGCATCTGTGCTGTAACGTGACACTTTCTAAGGCTCCCATTGGCTCTCTAAAGCCGCCAGAAAGTGGAATGGGGTGTCTGCTGTCTCTGGGCTAAGAACAGCAGGAGAGTTTGTGAGTGGTCAGCCTGGGGACAGTGAGACTGAGATGCGCGTTCACGAGAATTATCCATTTTTTTCTTTCAGCCTTTGAATGAATACAACGTTGCCCGGTTGGAATATTATCGCTATTTTACGAGAAAAATAGCATAAAAATTGATTTTAAACAGCGTAATGGAATATTTAGAACGTTTTTGTCACGAAATGCGCTCGCGCGTCACCCTTCGGATAGTGACCTGAACGCACGAACGAAACGGAGTTATTTGAATATAACTATGGATTATTTGGAACCAAAACAACATTTGTTGTTGAAGTAGAAGTCCTGGGAGTGCATTCTGACAAAGAACAGCAAAGGTAATACAATTTTTCTAATAGTAATTCTGAGTTTAGGTTGCCCCAAACTTGGTGGGTGTCAAAATAGCTAGCCGTGATGGCCGGGCTATGTACTCAGAATATTGCAAAATGTGCTTTTGCCGAAAAGCTATTTCAAAATCTGACACCGCGATTGCATAAAGGAGTTCTGCATCTATAATTCTTAAAATAATTGTTATGTTTCTTGTGAACGTTTATGATGAGTCATTTAGTAAATTCACCGGAAGTTTGCCGGTATGCTAGTTCTGAACATCACATGCTAATGTAAAAAGCTGGTTTTTGATATAAATATGAACTTGATTGAACAAAACATGCATGTATTGTATAACATAATGTCCTAGGGTTGTCATCTGATGAAAATCATCAAAGGTTACTGCTGCATTTAGCTGTGTTTTGGGTTTATGTGACATATATGCTGGCTTTGAAAATGGGTGTCTGATTATTTCTGGCTGGGTACTCTCCTGACATAATCTAATGTTTTGCTTTCGCTGTAAAGCCTTTTTGAAATCGGACAATGTGGTTAGATTAACGAGAGTCTTGTCTTTAAAACGGTGTAAAATAGTCATATGTTTGAGAAATTGAAGTTATAGCGTTTTTGAGCTATTTGTATTTCGCGCCACGCGATTCCACTGGCTGTTGAATAGGGTTAGGGTTAGGGTTAGGGTTAGCCTAGCCCTAACCCTAACCCTAACCCTAACCCTAGACCTAGCCCAGGGAAGTTAATGACCAACAGCTCCTCAGACAGACAGACAGACAGACAGACAGACAGACAGACAGACAGACAGACAGACAGACAGACAGACAGACAGAGGTGTTCATGTTACTATAAGGCAGTAGAACAGTCATGTTTGGATGTAGGAGAAACACATCGTCCCTCAGTGAAGACACAGTTCTGCTAATATCTAGTTTCACATTGACACTCTACTCTCCCATACAGCATTTTATTAAATTTAACCTTTATTTAACGAGGCAAGTCAGTTAAGAACACATTCTTATTTATAATGACGGTCTACCGGGGAACAGTGGGGTTAACTGCCTTGTTCAGGGGGCAGAACGACAGATTTTTACCTTGTCAGCTCTGGGGATTCGATCTTGCAACCTTTCGGTTACTGCGGAGCAGTCTCCCTGCCTGTGAGGAGCAGTCTCCCTGCCTGTGAGGAGCAGTCTCCCTGCCTGTGAGGAGCAGTCTCCCTGCCTGTGAGGAGCAGTCTCCCTGCCTGTACGGAGCAGTCTCCCTGCCTGTGAGGAGCAGTCTCCCTGCCTGTGAGGAGCAGTCTCCCTGCCTGTGAGGAGCAGTCTCCCTGCCTGTGAGGAGCAGTCTCCCTGCCTGTGAGGAGCAGTCTCCCTGCCTGTACAGAGCAGTCTCCCTGCCTGTACAGAGCAGTCTCCCTGCCTGTACAGAGCAGTCTCCCTGCCTGTACAGAGCAGTCTCCCTGCCTGTACAGAGCAGTCTCCCTGCCTGTGAGGAGCAGTCTCCCTGCCTGTGAGGAGCAGTCTCCCTGCCTGTGAGGAGCAGTCTCCCTGCCTGTGCAGAGCAGTCTCCCATGATGCTCTTGGCTCCCTCCAGCTAGCTAGGTGTGTGGTTAGTGTTAGCAGCGGGGTGTTACCTGTACAGAGCAGTCTCCCATGATGCTCTTGGCTCCCTCCAGCTAGCTAGGTGTGTGGTTAGGGTTAGCAGCGGGGTGTTACCTGTACAGAGCAGTCTCCCATGATGCTCTTGGCTCCCTCCAGCTAGCTAGGTGTGTGGTTAGTGTTAGCAGCGGGGTGTTACCTGTACAGAGCAGTCTCCCATGATGCTCTTGGCTCCCTCCAGGACGGCCCTGTAGGAGAAACGTAGCTGGTCAGGAGTCTGGATCAGACCCATTCGGTACTCCCTCATGTCCAGCAGAACCTTCTGGATGTCCACTGACGACGGGTCCTTCCTCTTGTCCATCTACACGAGAGAGAGAGAGAGAGGAGAGAGAGAGAGAGAGAGAGAGAGAGAGAGAGAGAGAGAGAGAATGTAACACCCTGGCCATAGAGAGGTTTTTTTTTTAGTTCTCTATTTTTGGTTTGGCCAGGGTGTTACATGGGTGGGCGTTCTAGGTTTCTTTTTCTACGTTGGTGGTTTTCTTTGGTTTCGGCCGTGTGTGGCTCTCAATCAGGAACGGGTGTAGATCGTTGTTGGTGATTGAGAGTCATACACAGGCAGCCTGTTTTTCCTTTTGGCGTTTTGTGGGTGAATGTTTTCTGTTTAGAGTTTGTATCCTGACAGAACTGTTACTGGTCGTTCTTTTGGTTTCTTCTCATTCGGTCATTAAAAACCATGAACACATCCTCCGCTGCACCTTGGTCTCATTTCAACGACAGACGTTACAGAGAATGACGTCACCTTTCGACGTCGGGGACGAGTGAAGACGGAACGTCACCTTTCGACGTCGGGGACGAGTGAAGACGGAACGTCACCTTTCGACGTCGGGGACGAGTGAAGACGGAACGTCACCTTTCGACGTCGGGGACGTCACCTTTCGACGTCGGGGACGAGTGAAGACGGAACATCACCTTTTCGACGTCAGGGACGAGTGAAGACGGAACATCACCTTTCGACGTCAGGGACGAGTGAAGACGGAACATCACCTTTCGACGTCAGGGACGAGTGAAGACGGAACATCACCTTTCGACGTCAGGGACGAGTGAAGACGGAACGTCACCTTTCGACGTCGGGGTCGAGTGAAGACGGAACGTCACCTTTCGACGTCAGGGACGAGTGAAGACGGAACGTCACCTTTCGACGTCGGGGACGAGTGAAGACGGAACGTCACCTTTCGACGTCGGGGACGAGTGAAGACAGGACGTCACCTTTCGACGTCGGGGACGAGTGAAGACGGAACGTCACCTTTCGACGTCAGGGACGAGTGAAGACGGAACGTCACCTTTCGACGTCGGGGACGAGTGAAGACAGGACGTCACCTTTCGACGTCGGGGACGAGTGAAGACGGAACGTCACCTTTCGACGTCGGGGACGAGTGAAGACGGAACGTCACCTTTCGACGTCGGGGACGAGTGAAGACGGAACGTCACCTTTCGACGTCGGGGACGAGTGAAGACGGGCTGTTCTACATAATGCTGAACAGTGAATTTAGACTGGAGACACAGCCCATCTCTAAATAGCCCACCCAACTACCTCATCCCCATATTGTTATTTATTTCTGCTCTGTTGCACCCCCAGTATCTCTACTTGCACATCATCATCTGCTCATCTATCACTCCAGTGTCAATCTGCTAAATTGTAATAATTTACCCACTACGGCCTATTTATTGCCTCACCCGCCTTTCGAACTGCTTTGCTTTATCTTGGCCAGGTCGCAATTGTAAATGAGAACTTGTTCTCAACTAGCCTACCTGGTTAAATAAAGGACTTGTTCTCAACTAGCCTACCTGGTTAAATAAAGGACTTGTTCTCAACTGGCCTACCTGGTTAAATAAAGGTGAAATAAATAAATAGAAATACAGTTTGACCAGGAAGCTGGTGTGAAACACCAAGTAGTAAAGCCTTGTCCGAGACCAGCTTAACGTCCAATCACAGCCCCTGAACGGGACGCTAGTCTACTTTCATACCAAGTAGGGAATTCAATAACAACGTAAAACAGGAAGTATTGAGGTTACCAGGATGAGACACGTGTCAACCAATGAGAAGGTCCCTGATCGTCCAATCCCAGCGCTGCAGTGGACCACGGACGGCCCATGCTCCGGCCCCAATGAGCCAGACTCCCGCACCTTGACCAGGAAGTTGAGGAAAGAGGCCGGTGATTCTGGGACGCCGAAATCAGGCCAGGTGGTGTAGTGAAAGTGGTATATCTCTCTGGTTTCTCCTGTCTGGACAAGGCATGTGATTTAATAACAGTGACGATGTTAATAACAACAACAACAACTTCCTCGTGACAACGGAGACGTCCACGGAGACGTAGAATCTCACCTCTGTGTTCCTCAGCTCCAACACTCGTATGACGTAGTAGGACATGTCCTCTTCCTTCACCAGCGTCACAACAAACCCTGTGTCTGTATAAGACAACTGGTGTCCCTCAGCTGTAGGCCAGTACTGAGCACACTTCTCCTGTTGGGGGGGGGGACAATACATCAGCTGTAGTACTGAGGACACTTCTCCTGTTGGGGGGGACAATACATCAGCTGTAGTACTGAGCACACTTCTCCTGTTGGGGGGGGGGGGGTCAATACATCAGCTGTAGTACTGAGGACACTTCTCCTGTTGGGGAGGGGACAATACATCAGCTGTAGTACTGAGGACACTTCTCCTGTTGGGGGGGGGACAATACATCAGCTGTAGTACTGAGGACACTTCTCCTGTTGGGGAGGGGACAATACATCAGCTGTAGTACTGAGGACACTTCTCCTGTTGGGGGGGGACAATACATCAGCTGTAGTACTGAGGACACTTCTCCTGTTGGGGGGGGACAATACATCAGCTGTAGTACTGAGCACACTTCTCCTGTTGGGGGGGGGGGGACAATACATCAGCTGTAGTACTGAGGACACTTCTCCTGTTGGGGGGGGGGGACAATACATCAGCTGTAGTACTGAGGACACTTCTCCTGTTGGGGGGGGGGACAATACATCAGCTGTAGTACTGAGCACACTTCTCCTGTTGGGGGGGGGGGACAATACATCAGCTGTAGTACTGAGGACACTTCTCCTGTTGGGGGGGGGGGACAATACATCAGCTGTAGTACTGAGCACACTTCTCCTGTTGGGGGGGGGGGACAATACATCAGCTGTAGTACTGAGGACACTTCTCCTGTTGGGGGGGGGTCAATACATCAGCTGTAGTACTGAGGACACTTCTCCTGTTGGGGGGGGGGGGACAATACATCAGCTGTAGTACTGAGCACACTTCTCCTGTTGGGGGGGACAATACATCAGCTGTAGTACTGAGCACACTTCTCCTGTTGGGGGGGGACAATACATCAGCTGTAGTACTGAGGACACTTCTCCTGTTGGGGGGGGGGACAATACATCAGCTGTAGTACTGAGGACACTTCTCCTGTTGGGGGGGGGGACAATACATCAGCTGTAGTACTGAGCACACTTCTCCTGTTGGGGGGGGGGGACAATACATCAGCTGTAGTACTGAGGACACTTCTCCTGTTGGGGGGGGGGACAATACATCAGCTGTAGTACTGAGGACACTTCTCCTGTTGGGGGGGGGGACAATACATCAGCTGTAGTACTGAGCACACTTCTCCTGTTGGGGGGGGACAATACATCAGCTGTAGTACTGAGGACACTTCTCCTGTTGGGGGGGGGGGACAATACATCAGCTGTAGTACTGAGGACACTTCTCCTGTTGGGGGGGGACAATACATCAGCTGTAGTACTGAGGACACTTCTCCTGTTGGGGAGGGGACAATACATCAGCTGTAGTACTGAGGACACTTCTCCTGTTGGGGGGGGGGACAATACATCAGCTGTAGTACTGAGGACACTTCTCCTGTTGGGGGGGGGGACAATACATCAGCTGTAGTACTGAGCACACTTCTCCTGTTGGGGGGGGACAATACATCAGCTGTAGTACTGAGGACACTTCTCCTGTTGGGGGGGACAATACATCAGCTGTAGTACTGAGCACACTTCTCCTGTTGGGGGGGGGGATAATACATCAGCTGTAGTACTGAGCACACTTCTCCTGTTGGGGGGGGGGACAATACATCAGCTGTAGTACTGAGGACACTTCTCCTGTTGGGGGGGGGGGGTCAATACATCAGCTGTAGTACTGAGGACACTTCTCCTGTTGGGGGGGGGGACAATACATCAGCTGTAGTACTGAGGACACTTCTCCTGTTTGGGGGGGGGACAATACATCAGCTGTAGTACTGAGGACACTTCTCCTGTTGGGGGGGGGACAATACATCAGCTGTAGTACTGAGGACACTTCTCCTGTTGGGGGGGGGACAATACATCAGCTGTAGTACTGAGGACACTTCTCCTGTGGGGGGGGGGGACAATACATCAGCTGTAGTACTGAGGACACTTCTCCTGTTGGGGGGAGGGACAATACATCAGCTGTAGTACTGAGGACACTTCTCCTGTTGGGGGGGGGGACAATACATCAGCTGTAGTACTGAGGACACTTCTCCTGTTGGGGGGGGGACAATACATCAGCTGTAGTACTGAGGACACTTCTCCTGTTGGGGGGGAGGACAATACATCAGCTGTAGTACTGAGGACACTTCTCCTGTTGGGGGGGGGACAATACATCAGCTGTATTACTGAGGACACTTCTCCTGTTGGGGGGGGGGACAATACATCAGCTGTAGTACTGAGGACACTTCTCCTGTTGGGGGGGGGACAATACATCTGCTGTAGTACTGAGGACACTTCTCCTGTTGGGGGGGGGGGGACAATACATCAGCTGTAGTACTGAGGACACTTCTCCTGTTGGGGGGGGGGACGACAATACATCAGCTGTAGTACTGAGGACACTTCTCCTGTTGGGGGGGAGGACAATACATCAGCTGTAGTACTGAGGACACTTCTCCTGTTGGGGGGGGGACAATACATCAGCTGTAGTACTGAGGACACTTCTCCTGTTGGGGGGGGGGGACAATACATCAGCTGTAGTACTGAGGACACTTCTCCTGTTGGGGGGGGGGGGGACAATACATCAGCTGTAGTACTGAGGACACTTCTCCTGTTGGGGGGGGGGACAATACATCAGCTGTAGTACTGAGGACACTTCTCCTGTTGGGGGGGGGGGGACAATACATCAGCTGTAGTACTGAGGACACTTCTCCTGTTGGGGGGGGACAATACATCAGCTGTATTACTGAGGACACTTCTCCTGTTGGGGGGGGGGACAATACATCAGCTGTAGTACTGAGGACACTTCTCCTGTTGGGGACGACGACAATACATCAGCTGTAGTACTGAGGACACTTCTCCTGTTGGGGGGGGACAATACATCAGCTGTAGTACTGAGGACACTTCTCCTGTTGGGGGGGGGGGACAATACATCAGCTGTAGTACTGAGGACACTTCTCCTGTTGGGGGGGACGACAATACATCAGCTGTAGTACTGAGGACACTTCTCCTGTTGGGGGGGGGGGGGACAATACATCAGCTGTAGTACTGAGGACACTTCTCCTGTTGGGGGGGGGACAATACATCAGCTGTAGTACTGAGGACACTTCTCCTGTTGGGGGGGGGACAATACATCAGCTGTAGTACTGAGGACACTTCTCCTGTTGGGGGGGGGGGGACAATACATCAGCTGTAGTACTGAGGACACTTCTCCTGTTGGGGGGGGGGGTCAATACATCAGCTGTAGTACTGAGGACACTTCTCCTGTTGGGGGGGGGTCAATACATCAGCTGTAGTACTGAGGACACTTCTCCTGTTGGGGGGGGGGACAATACATCAGCTGTAGTACTGAGGACACTTCTCCTGTTGGGGGGGGGGACAATACATCAGCTGTAGTACTGAGGACACTTCTCCTGTTGGGGGGGGGACAATACATCAGCTGTAGTACTGAGGACACTTCTCCTGTTGGGGGGGGGGGACAATACATCAGCTGTAGTACTGAGGACACTTCTCCTGTTGGGGGGGGGGACAATACATCAGCTGTAGTACTGAGGACACTTCTCCTGTTGGGGGGGACAATACATCAGCTGTAGTACTGAGCACACTTCTCCTGTTGGGGGGGGGGATAATACATCAGCTGTAGTACTGAGCACACTTCTCCTGTTGGGGGGGGGGACAATACATCAGCTGTAGTACTGAGGACACTTCTCCTGTTGGGGGGGGGGATAATACATCAGCTGTAGTACTGAGCACACTTCTCCTGTTGGGGGGGGGGACAATACATCAGCTGTAGTACTGAGGACACTTCTCCTGTTGGGGGGGGGGTCAATACATCAGCTGTAGTACTGAGGACACTTCTCCTGTTGGGGGGGGGGGGACAATACATCAGCTGTAGTACTGAGGACACTTCTCCTGTTGGGGGGGGGGGACAATACATCAGCTGTAGTACTGAGCACACTTCTCCTGTTGGGGGGGGGGGGACAATACATCAGCTGTAGTACTGAGGACACTTCTCCTGTTGGGGGGGGGGGACAATACATCAGCTGTAGTACTGAGGACACTTCTCCTGTTTGGGGGGGGGACAATACATCAGCTGTAGTACTGAGGACACTTCTCCTGTTGGGGGGGGGGACAATACATCAGCTGTAGTACTGAGGACACTTCTCCTGTTGGGGGGGGGGGACAATACATCAGCTGTAGTACTGAGCACACTTCTCCTGTTGGGGGGGGACAATACATCAGCTGTAGTACTGAGGACACTTCTCCTGTTGGGGGGGACAATACATCAGCTGTAGTACTGAGGACACTTCTCCTGTTGGGGGGGAGGGACAATACATCAGCTGTAGTACTGAGGACACTTCTCCTGTTGGGGGGGGGGGATAATACATCAGCTGTAGTACTGAGGACACTTCTCCTGTTGGGGGGGGACAATACATCAGCTGTAGTACTGAGGACACTTCTCCTGTTGGGGGGGGGGACAATACATCAGCTGTAGTACTGAGGACACTTCTCCTGTTGGGGGGGGGGTCAATACATCAGCTGTAGTACTGAGGACACTTCTCCTGTTGGGGGGGGGGTCAATACATCAGCTGTAGTACTGAGGACACTTCTCCTGTTGGGGGGGGGGGGGGGACAATACATCAGCTGTAGTACTGAGGACACTTCTCCTGTTGGGGGGGGGGGACAATACATCAGCTGTAGTACTGAGGACACTTCTCCTGTTGGGGGGGAGGGACAATACATCAGCTGTAGTACTGAGGACACTTCTCCTGTTGGGGGGGGGGACAATACATCAGCTGTAGTACTGAGCACACTTCTCCTGTTGGGGGGGGGGTCAATACATCAGCTGTAGTACTGAGGACACTTCTCCTGTTGGGGGGGGGACAATACATCAGCTGAAGTACTGAGGACACTTCTCCTGTTGGGGGGGGGGGACAATACATCAGCTGTAGTACTGAGCACACTTCTCCTGTTGGGGGGGGGGACAATACATCAGCTGTAGTACTGAGGACACTTCTCCTGTTGGGGGGGGGGACAATACATCAGCTGTAGTACTGAGCACACTTCTCCTGTTGGGGGGGGGACAATACATCAGCTGTAGTACTGAGGACACTTCTCCTGTTGGGGGGGGGGGGACAATACATCAGCTGTAGTACTGAGGACACTTCTCCTGTTGGGGGGGACAATACATCAGCTGTAGTACTGAGCACACTTCTCCTGTTGGGGGGGACAATACATCAGCTGTAGTACTGAGGACACTTCTCCTGTTGGGGGGGGGTCAATACATCAGCTGTAGTACTGAGGACACTTCTCCTGTTGGGGGGGAGGGACAATACATCAGCTGTAGTACTGAGGACACTTCTCCTGTTGGGGGGGGGGACAATACATCAGCTGTAGAGTGTGTTGGTCCTCACTGTTCAGCATTATAACATTTATGTAGGGTACTTACAGATCCCTTCTCTAAGATTCTGTTCAGCATTATAACATTTATGTAGGCTACTTACAGACCCCTTCTCTAAGATTCTGTTCAGCATTATAACATTTATGTAGGATTCTGTTCAGCATTATAACATTTATGTAGGATTCTGTTCAGCATTATAACATTTATGTAGGCTACTTACAGACCCCTTCTCTAGGATTCTGTTCAGCATTATAACATTTATGTAGGATTCTGTTCAGCATTATAATATTTATGTAGGATTCTGTTCAGCATTATAACATTTATGTAGGATTCTGTTCAGCATTATAACATTTATGTAGGCTACTTACAGACCCTTTGTCTATGATTCTGTTCAGCATTATAACATTTATGTAGGATTCTGTTCAGCATTATAACATTTATGTAGTCTACTTACAGACCCTTTGTCTATGATTCTGTTCAGCATTATAACATTTATGTAGGCTACTTACAGACCCCTTCTCTAGGATTCTGTTCAGCATTATAACATTTATGTAGGATTCTGTTCAGCATTATAACATTTATGTAGGCTACTTACAGACCCCTTCTCTAGGATTCTGTTCAGCATTATAACATTTATGTAGGCTACTTACAGACCCTTTCTCTATGATTCTGTTCAGCATTATAACATTTATGTAGGATTCTGTTCAGCATTATAACATTTATGTAGGATTCTGTTCAGCATTATAACATTTATGTAGGATTCTGTTCAGCATTATAACATTTATGTAGGCTACTTACAGACCCCTTCTCTGGGATTCTGTTCAGCATTATAACATTTATGTAGGCTACTTACAGACCCCTTCTCTAGGATTCTGTTCAGCATTATAACATTTATGTAGGCTACTTACAGACCCCTTCTCTAGGATTCTGTTCAGCATTATAACATTTATGTAGGATTCTGTTCAGCATTATAACATTTATGTAGGATTCTGTTCAGCATTATAACATTTATGTAGGCTACTTACAGACCCCTTCTCTGGGATTCTGTTCAGCATTATAACATTTATGTAGGCTACTTACAGACCCCTTCTCTAGGATTCTGTTCAGCATTATAACATTTATGTAGGATTCTGTTCAGCATTATAACATTTATGTAGGCTACTTACAGACCCTTTCTCTATGATTCTGTTCAGCATTATAACAGCTTTGGAGTTCTGCTCCCAGACCATCAACCAGAAGTGACCGCATGTGTTCTTCAGGGGGCCCTTTGGGAGAAAACACAACACACTGCTTCATCACCAACTGAAACACAGACCAACCTTCAAAATAAACATCCACAATCCTTAGTGCGTGTTTAGAGAAAATCTCACTTCAAACGATCAGTACATAATGAACGGAAACGTCTGAGATACTTGTATGTACTGACCTGAGACAGGAAATAGATTCTTTGGGCTTCACTACTTGTATGTACTGACCTGAGACAGGAAATAGATTCTTTGGGCTTCACTACTTGTATGTACTGACCTGAGACAGGAAATAGATTCTTTGGGCTTCACTACTTGTATGTACTGACCTGAGACAGGAAATAGATTCTTTGGGCTTCACTACTTGTATGTACTGACCTGAGACAGGAAATAGATTCTTTGGGCTTCACTACTTGTATGTACTGACCTGAGACAGGAAATAGATTCTTGGGGCTTCACTACTTGTATGTACTGACCTGAGACAGGAAATAGATTCTTTGAGCTTCACTACTTGTATGTACTGACCTGAGACAGGAAATAGATTCTTTGAGCTTCACTACTTGTATGTACTGACCTGAGACAGGAAATAGATTCTTTGGGCTTCACTACTTGTATGTACTGACCTGAGACAGGAAATAGATTCTTTGAGCTTCACTACTTGTATGTACTGACCTGAGACAGGATATAGATTCTTTGAGCTTCCTCCACCATCACTAAACTTGCATTGATGTAGTCATTTTCAGAGTTTTCAAGTTTAACGCGACTGTGATCATCTGAAACCAGAGACGAAAGATATTTAAAAACGTGTAAAAAAAATTTAAAAAATATCGCGAATCGTCAAGTTGCAAAAACGTTCATCACAACGACGACTAGCGTAAGGCTACTTCATGAACGATAGTTGCACAGACAGAAATACTCACAGGGGCTGACGTCTCTGTACCGGTTTCGGTTCTGATTCTCTGGACGTTTTGCCATCTGATATGAATAGTCACTGGCTTGGCTTCGGATTTCCTGAGGAAAAAAACATGACAACGAAAACCAGCCAATGACTGTCAGTTGAAATGTGACCAGGTCTGACGACCCATACAGCTACTAACCAAGCAGACATCTGCAGTAAGAGAACTAACAAACAAGTTACCTATCGACTTCTTAGAAATGTTTACTACTGGCTACTGGGTATACACTACCTGACTAATTAGCTAGGTCAGCTAACTACTGGCTACTGGGTATACACTACCTGACTAATTAGTTAGGTCAGCTAACTACTGGCTACTGGGTATACACTACCTGACTAATTAGCTAGGTCAGCTAACTACTGGCTACTGGGTATACACTACCTAACTAATTAGCTGGGTCAGCTAACTACTGGGTATACACTACCTGACTAATTAGCTAGGTCAGCTAACTACTGGGTATACACTACCTGACTAATTAGCTAGGTCAGCTAACTACTGGCTACTGGGTATACACTACCTGACTAATTAGCTAGGTCAGCTAACTACTGGCTACTGGGTATACACTACCTAACTAATTAGCTGGGTCAGCTAACTACTGGGTATACACTACCTGACTAATTAGCTAGGTCAGCTAACTACTGGGTATACACTACCTGACTAATTAGCTAGGTCAGCTAACTACTGGCTACTGGGTATACACTACCTAACTAATTAGCTAGGTCAGCTAACTACTGGCTACTGGGTATACACTACCTAACTAATTAGCTGGGTCAGCTAACTACTGGGTATACACTACCTGACTAATTAGCTAGGTCAGCTAACTACTGGCTACTGGGTATACACTACCTAACTAATTAGCTGGGTCAGCTAACTACTGGGTATACACTACCTAACTAATTAGCTAGGTATGCTTACTACTGGCTACTGGGTATACACTACCTAACTAATTAGCTAGGTCAGCTAACTACTGGGTATACACTACCTAACTAATTAGCTGGGTCAGCTAACTACTGGGTATACACTACCTAACTAATTAGCTAGGTCTGCTTACTACTGGCTACTGGGTATACACTACCTAACTAATTAGCTGGGTCAGCTAACTACTGGCTACTGGGTATACACTACCTAACTAATTAGCTGGGTCAGCTAACTACTGGGTATACACTACCTAACTAATTAGCTGGGTCAGCTAACTACTGGGTATACACTACCTAACTAATTAGCTGGGTCAGCTAACTACTGGGTATACACTACCTAACTAATTAGCTGGGTCAGCTAACTACTGGGTATACACTACCTAACTAATTAGCTGGGTCAGCTAACTACTGGCTACTGGGTATACACTACCTAACTAATTAGCTAGGTCAGCTTACTACTGGGTATACACTACCTAACTAATTAGCTAGGTCAGCTAACTACTGGCTACTGGGTATACACTACCTGACTAATTAGCTAGGTCAGCTAACTACTGGCTACTGGGTATACACTACCTGACTAATTAGCTAGGTCAGCTAACTACTGGCTACTGGGTATACACTACCTAACTAATTAGCTGGGTCAGCTAACTACTGGGTATACACTACCTGACTAATTAGCTAGGTCAGCTAACTACTGGCTACTGGGTATACACTACCTAACTAATTAGCTAGGGCAGCTAACTACTGGGTATACACTACCTAACTAATTAGCTGGGTCAGCTTACTACTGGGTATACACTACCTAACTAATTAGCTAGTTCAGCTAACTACTGGCTACTGGGTATACACTACCTAACTAATTAGCTAGGTCAGCTAACTACTGGGTATACACTACCTAACTAATTAGCTAGGTCAGCTAACTACTGGGTATACACTACCTAACTAATTAGCTAGGTCAGCTAACTACTGGGTATACACTACCTAACTAATAAGCTAGGTCAGCTAACTACTGGCTACTGGGTATACACTACCTAACTAATTAGCTGGGTCAGCTTGCTACTGAGTATACCTCTACTATAACCCTGTCTATAATAACCCTGCATATAACCCTGTCTATAACATATATCCTGTCCCTAGCCTAGAACCTCTATAACCCTGCCTAGAACCTCTATAACCCTGCATATAACCCTGCATATAACCCTGCATATAACCCTGTCTATAACCCTGTCTATAACCCTGTCTATAATCCTGTCTATAACCCTGTCTATAACCCTGTCTATAACCCTGTATCCTAGCCCTAGCCTAAACCCCCTATAACCCTGTCTATAACTCTGTCTATAACCCTGTCTATAACCCTGTATCCTATCCCTAGCCTAAACCCTCTATAACCCTGTCTATAACCCTGTCTATAACCCTGTATCCTATCCCTAGCCTAAAACCCCTATAACCCTGTCTATAATTCTGTCTATAACCTCGATAACCCTGCCTATAACCCTGTCTATAACTCTGTCTATAACCCTGTCTATAACCCTGTATCCTATCCCTAGCCTAAACCCTCTATAACCCTGTCTATAACCCTGGTCTATAACCCTGTCTATAACCCTGTATCCTATCCCTAGCCTAAACCCTCTATAACCCTGTCTATAACCCTGTCTATAACCCTGTCTATAACCCTGTATCCTATTCCTAGCCTAAACCCTCTATAACCCTGTCTATAACCCTGTCTATAACCCTGCCTATAACCCTGTATCCTATCCCTAGCCTAAACCCTCTATAACCCTGTCTATAACCCTGTCTATAACCCTGTCTATAACCCTGTCTATAACCAGTCTATAACCAGTCTATAACCAGTCTATAACCAGTCTATAACCAGTCTATAACCAGTCTATAACCAGTCTATAACCAGTCTATAACCAGTCTATAACCCAGTCTATAACCCAGTCTATAACCAGTCTATAACCAGTCTATAACCAGTCTATAACCCTCTGCCCAGGTGAGCCCGACAGGCCCCCTGGCTCATGGACTACTAGCGTGCATGTAAATGCATGAAAAATAAATAAAATCAAACATGAACTATAACACTCTCCTAATAACTAGAATAAGAAAACAGGACTGTGTGTTCCGTGTGACCGAGTAGGTAGTTATATAGGTAGTTATATAGTAGGTAGTTATATAGTAGGTAGTTATATAGTAGGTAGTTATATAGTAGGTAGTTATATAGGTAGTTATATAGTAGGTAGTTATATAGTAGGTAGTTATATAGTAGGTAGTTATATAGTAGGTAGTTATATAGGTAGTTATATAGTAGGTAGTTATATAGTAGGTAGTTATATAGGTAGTTATATAGTAGGTAGTTATATAGTAGGTAGTTATATAGTAGGTAGTTATATAGGTAGTTATATAGTAGGTAGTTATATAGTAGGTAGTTATATAGGTAGATATTTGGGTAGTTATATAGTAGGTAGTTATATAGTAGGTAGTTATATAGGTAGTTATATAGTAGGTAGTTATATAGGTAGTTATATAGTAGGTAGTTATATAGGTAGTTATATAGTAGGTAGTTATATAGTAGGTAGTTATATAGTAGGTAGTTATATAGGTAGTTATATAGGTAGTTATATAGTAGGTAGTTCTATAGGTAGTTATATAGTAGGTAGTTATATAGTAGGTAGTTATATAGGTAGTTATATAGTAGGTAGTTATATAGTAGGTAGTTATATAGTAGGTAGTTATATAGTAGGTAGTTATATAGGTAGTTATATAGTAGGTAGTTATATAGGTAGTTATATAGTAGGTAGTTATATAGTAGGTAGTTATATAGGTAGTTATATAGTAGGTAGTTATATAGTAGGTAGTTATATAGGTAGTTATATAGTAGGTAGTTATATAGTAGGTAGTTATATAGTACGTAGTTATATATGTAGTTATATAGTAGGTAGTTATATAGTAGGTAGTTATATAGGTAGTTATATAGTAGGTAGTTATATAGTAGGTAGTTATATAGTAGGTAGTTATATAGTAGGTAGTTACATAGTAGGTAGTTATATAGGTAGTTATATAGTAGGTAGTTATATAGTAGGTCATTATATAGTAGGTAATTATATAGTAGGTAGTTATATAGGTAGTTATATAGTAGGTAGTTATATAGTAGGTAGTTATATAGGTAGTTATATAGTAGGTAGTTATATAGGTAGTTATATAGGTAGTAGTTATATAGTAGGTAGTTATATAGGTAGTAGGTAGTTATATAGGTAGTTATAGTAGGCAGTTATTTAGTAGGTAGTTATATAGTAGGTAGTTATATAGTAGGTAGTTATATTGGTAGTTATATAGGTAGTTATATAGTAGGTAGTTATATAGGTAGTTATATAGTAGGTAGTTATATAGGTAGTTATATAGTAGGTAGTTATATAGGTAGTTATATAGTAGGTAGTTATATAGGTAGTTATATAGTAGGTAGTTATATAGGTAGTTATATAGTAGGTAGTTATTAGTAGGTAGTTATATAGTAGGTAGTTATATAGGTAGTTATATAGTAGGTAGTTATATAGTAGGTAGTTATATAGTAGGTAGTTCTATAGGTAGTTATATAGTAGGTAGTTATATAGTAGGTAGTTATATAGGTAGTTATATAGGTAGTTATATAGTAGGTAGTTATATAGGTAGTTATATAGTAGGTAGTTATATAGTAGGTAGTTATATAGTAGGTAGTTATATAGGTAGTTATATAGGTAGTTATATAGTAGGTAGTTATATAGTAGGTAGTTCTATAGGTAGTTATATAGTAGGTAGTTATATAGTAGGTAGTTATATAGGTAGTTATATAGGTAGTTATATAGTAGGTAGTTATATAGGTAGTTATATAGTAGGTAGTTATATAGTAGGTAGTTATATAGTAGGTAGTTATATAGGTAGTTATATAGTAGGTAGTTATATAGTAGGTAGTTATATAGTAGGTAGTTATATAGGTAGTTATATAGTAGGTAGTTATATAGTAGGTAGTTATATAGTAGGTAGTTATATAGTAGGTAGTTATATAGTAGGTAGTTATATATGTAGTTATATAGTAGGTAGTTATATAGTAGGTAGTTATATAGGTAGTTATATAGTAGGTAGTTATATAGTAGGTAGTTATAGTAGGTAGTTACATAGTAGGTAGTTATATAGGTAGTTATATAGTAGGTAGTTATATAGTAGGTAGTTATATAGTAGGTAGTTATATAGGTAGTAGTTATATAGTAGATAGTTATATAGGTAGTTATATAGTAGGTAGTTATATAGTAGGTCATTATATAGTAGGTAATTATATAGTAGGTAGTTATATAGGTAGTTATATAGTAGGTAGTTATATAGTAGGTAGTTATATAGGTAGTTATATAGTAGGTAGTTATATAGGTAGTTATATAGGTAGTAGTTATATAGTAGGTAGTTATATAGGTAGTAGGTAGTTATATAGGTAGTTATAGTAGGCAGTTGTTTAGTAGGTAGTTATATAGTAGGTAGTTATATAGTAGGTAGTGTCACGTCCTGGCCAGTATATAAGGTTAATTGTTTTGTAGTTTGGTCAGGGCGTGGCAGGGGGTATTTGTTTTATGTGGTTCGGGGTGGTGTGTTTGTGTAAAGGGTGTTTGATTTAGTAATTCCGGGTTTTGGTTTATGTTTAGTTAATTCTATGGTTAGTCTAGGTTGTGTGTTTCTATGTTTGGTTGATTGGGGTTGGGACTCTCAGTTGAAGGCAGGTGTTGTCTATCTGCCTTTGATTGAGAGTCCCATATATTAGGGTGTGTTTGTATGTGTGAATTGTGGGTGATTGTTCTGTGTATAGCCTTGTGCCTTACCAGACTGTTTATTTGTCGAGTGTTCGTTTTTTGTTATTTTGTATGTTCGGTTTTGAAGATAATTAAAAATCAAGATGAGCATTCACGTACCTGCTGCGTATTGGTCCACATTTTCTGATGACGATTTCGCATTATCGTCAGAAGACGAAGACAACAAATGTGACAGAATCACCCACCACCAAAGGACCAAGCAGCAGAGGAAGGAGCAGACGGAGTTCGAGTTGGACTGGCGGGAGAAGTGGACTTGGGAGGAAGTTCTGGACGGGGCCGGACCCTGGCATCAGGCTGGGGATTATCGACGCCCGCAGGGGGAAATTGAGGCAGCCAAGGCAGAGAGGCGGTGGTACGAGGCCAAGTACGCGCTGAAGGAGAAGCACGAAAGGCACCCCCAAGAAAATTTTGGGGGGGGGCACACGGGTAGTTTGGCTAGGCGTAAGAAGAGCCGGAAGCCAGCTACTCGTGGTTATATGGAGGAGCGTATGGGGTGGAGAGCGCTATGTTTCGCTGAGGAGCGCACTATCTCACCCATACGCACGCACAGTCCGGTGCGCGTTATTCCAGCCCCTCGCAGGTGCCGTGCTAGAGCGGGCATCCAGCCTGGTAGGAGGATGCCTGCGCAGCGCATCTGGTCGCCGGTACGCCTCCGAGGACCAGGCTACCCAACTCCCGCTCTACGCACGGCTACCATCAGGCCCCTGCACAGCCCAGTCTGCCCTGTACGGGCACCCCGCTCGTACAGGGCTACTAGTTCCATCCAGCCAAGACGGGTTGTGCAGGAGGTAAGATCGAGACCGACTGTGCGCCTCCATAGCCCTGGGTTTCCAGCTCCTGTCTCTCGTGCGGACCCGGAAGTGCGTCAACCCAGTCCGACTCGTCCTGTTCCCGCTCCCCGCACTAGCCTGGAGGTGCGTGTACATAATCTGGTAAGCCCAGTACCAGCACCACGCACCAGGCTACAACTGCGTCAACCCAGCCTCGCCAGTCAACAGTCTTCATCAGAGCTGCCCGCCAGTCAACAGTCATCGTCAGAGCTGCCCGCCAGTCAACAGTCATCGTCAGAGCTGCCCGCCAGTCAACAGTCATCGTCAGAGCTGCCCGCCAGTCAACAGTCATCGTCAGAGCTGCCCGCCAGTCAACAGTCATCGTCAGAGCTGCCCGCCAGTCAACAGTCATCGTCAGAGCTGCCCGCCAGTCAACAGTCGTCAAAGCTGCCCGCCAGTCAACAGTCGCCAGAGAGGTCAGACTGCGCTGAACTGCCGGAGTGGTCAGACTGCGCTGAACTGCCGGAGTGGCCAGACTGCGCTGAACTGCCGGAGTGGTCAGACTGCCCTGAACTGCCAGAGTGGCCAGACTGCCCTGAACTGCCGGAGTGGCCAGACTGCCCTGAACTGCCGGAGTGGCCAGACTGCCCTGAACTGCCGGAGTGGCCCGAGTGGCCAGACTGCCCAGACTGTCCCGAATTGCCAGACTGCCCAGACTGTCCCGAATTGCCAGACTGCCCAGACTGTCCCGAATTGCCAGACTGCCCAGACTGTCCCGAATTGCCAGACTGCCCAGACTGTCCCGAATTGCCAGACTGCCCAGACTGTCCCGAATTGCCAGACTGCCCAGACTGGTCCCGAATTGCCAGACTGCCCCGACTGCCCCCCGGCGATGCCAGACTGGTCCGACTGCCCCTCGGCGATGCCAGAGTGGCCCGACAGCCTGGAACGGCCGGAGCCAGAGCCACCTCCAGAAATAGGTGGGTTGGGGAGGGGGGGTGTAGCACAGTGCCGTCGTTGACAGCAGCCACCCTCCCTTCCCTCCCTTTAGAAAAGGGGACTTTTTGTTGGTGTTGCTTGGGGTTATTTTTTGTTAAGGTGCTTCTGGGGTAGCACCTTTAAGGGGGGGGTACTGTCACGTCCTGGCCAGTATATAAGGTTAATTGTTTTGTAGTTTGGTCAGGGCGTGGCAGGGGGTATTTGTTTTATGTGGTTCGGGGTGGTGTGTTTGTGTAAAGGGTGTTTGATTTAGTAATTCCGGGTTTTGGTTTATGTTTAGTTAATTCTATGGTTAGTCTAGGTTGTGTGTTTCTATGTTTGGTTGATTGGGGTTGGGACTCTCAGTTGAAGGCAGGTGTTGTCTATCTGCCTTTGATTGAGAGTCCCATATAATTAGGGTGTGTTTGTATGTGTGAATTGTGGGTGATTGTTCTGTGTATAGCCTTGTGCCTTACCAGACTGTTTATTTGTCGAGTGTTCGTTTTTTGTGTTTTGTTATTTTGTATGTTCGGTTTTGAAGATAATTAAAAATCAAGATGAGCATTCACGTACCTGCTGCGTTTTGGTCCACATTTTCTGATGACGATTTCGCATTATCGTCAGAAGACGAAGACAACAAATGTGACAGGTAGTTATATTGGTAGTTATATAGTAGGTAGTTATATAGGTAGTTATATAGTAGGTAGTTATATAGGTAGTTATATAGTAGGTAGTTATATAGGTAGTTATATAGTAGGTAGTTATATAGGTAGTTATATAGTAGGTAGTTATATAGGTAGTTATATAGTAGGTAGTTATATTGGTAGTTATATAGTAGGTAGTTATATAGTAGGTAGTTATATAGGTAGTTATATAGGTAGTTATATAGTAGGTAGTTATATAGGTAGTTATATAGTAGGTAGTTATATAGTAGGTAGTTATATAGGTAGTTATATAGTAGGTAGTTATATAGGTAGTTATATAGGTAGTTATATAGTAGGTAGTTATATAGTAGGTAGTTATATAGGTAGTTATATAGGTAGTAGGTAGTTATATAGGTAGTAGGTAGTTATATAGGTAGTTATAGTAGGCAGTTATTTAGTAGGTAGTTATATTGGTAGTTATATAGTAGGTAGTTATATAGGTAGTTATATAGGTAGTTATATAGTAGGTAGTTACATTGTTAGTTATATAGTAGGTAGTTATATAGTAGGTAGTGATATAGTAGGTAGTTATATAGTAGGTAGTTATATAGTTTGTAGTTAACTTGTGTTCCATCCACTTCACTGTAACCTGCCCAGTTTCCTAGATATGACATTGGCAACACATGCGCACATACTATTACAGGAAGTCTTTGCTATTTCTCAGAAACAGGCTAGCAAGCTAATGTTGATGTACGTTTCCCGGAAGTCTGACTCTTTATCTGTAAAGCTTCGTTTATCTTTCAGGATCAACACCAGTGTGACTAGTATTATCCATTCAATATACCGTTAAAATTACATCGTTTTGGGCTAGCTAGTATGATGGATAATGTGTATAATTGCTAGCTAGTAACCGGCAGATAGCTATGTTGCTAACTAAATTGGCTAGCTAACGTTTGCTAGGTTAGCAACGCAAAAATAAATAAACACATTGAATGCCCAACTTACATTATAAAGGTTTTGCCACTGTCCAGACGAATCAATTTCCTCAAACTGTTGATCCATTTTGGTATTTTGGCTATTTCTGTCTTGCGCGAAAATAGTTTTGAATGTTATCGTTGTCAATGGTAAGTTAGCTGGCTAGCCTCAACCTGACAGCCACCGACTGAGTGGTGGTGGTGGGGGGGGATCTACGTCATCTACACCAGGGGGGTTCCCAAACCCGGTCCTGGGTGCACGTTTTGGTTGTTGCTCTAACGCTACACAGCTGATTCAAATAATCAAAGCTTGATTATGAGTTGGTTGGGGGTCCCCTGTGGCTCAGTTGGTAGAGCATGATGTTTGCAATGTTAAGGGTTGTGGGTTCGATTCCCACGGGGGACCAGTACGGAGAAAAAAATGTATGAAATGTATGCATTCACTACTGTAAATTGCTCTGGATAAGAGCATCTGATAAATGACTAAAATGTTATTATTTTAATCAGCCAAAACGTACACCCAGAACAGAGTCTGGGGACCCCCCCCCCCCCCCCCCCCCCCCCAGAACCTCCAGTCATTGCAAAGAGGTCACGTTGGCATCGGGTTCTGTGACACCATTGGAAGGGCGACACACCTGTGGGAGAAGTGTGGTGGATTATTAAAAGGATGAGTGGGGTCAGAAGGGAGTGGGGATTATCCAGTGTTGACGAGTGGGAAGGATGTGGCTGTAACAGGCGAGGAGAAGGCAGAGAGATATGATGGCCAAAGCGTTTTTGTCTAAGTGCATAGCTCAGCAAATTTTTCAGAGGAATGGGAGGGAGAGAGAGAGAGAAGAAGAAGAAGAGAGGAGGAGCATCCTGGAGTGCTGGACAGGAGGGAGGATGTGAATTATGCGTTGTTTGCGGCACGGCAGAGGTGAAAAAGGGTAATAGTTAAGGCTGGGTTAACTTACAGTCGTGGCCAAAAGTTTTGAGAATGACACAAATATTAATTTCCACAAAGTTTTCTGCTTCAGTGTCTTTAGATGTTACTATGGAAAACTGAAGTGTAATTACAAGCATTTCATAAGTGTCAAAAGGCTTTTATTGACAATTACATGAAGTTGATGCAAAGATTCAATATTTGCAGTGTTGACCCTTCTTTTTTAAGACCTCTGCAATCCGGCCTGGCATGCTGTCAATTAACTTCTGGGCCACATCCTGACTGATGGCAGCCCATTCTTGCATAATCAATGCTTGGAGTTTGTCAGAATTTGTGGGTTTTTGTTTATCCACCCGCCTTTTGAGGATTAACCACAAATTCTCAATGGGATTAAGGTCTGGGGAGTTTCCTGGCCATGGACCCAAAATATTGATGTTTTGTTCCCCCGAGCCATGGCAAGGTTGCTCCATCATGCTGGAAAAGGCATTGTTCGTCCCCAAACTTTTCCTGGATGGTTGGGAGAAGTTGCTCTCGGAGGATGTGTTGGTACCATTCTTTATTCATGGCTGTGTTCTTAGGCAAAATTGTGAGTGAACCCACTCCCTTGGCTGAGAAGCAACCTCACACATGAATGGTCTCAGGATGCTTTACTGTTGGCATGACACAGGACTGATGGTAGCGCTCACCTTGTCTTCTCCGGACAAGCTTTTTTCCGGATGCCCCAAACAATCGGAAAGGGGATTCAACAGATAAAATGACTTTACCCCAGTCCTCAGCAGTCCAATCCCTGAACCTTTTGCAGAATATCAGTCTGTCCCTGATGTTTTGCAGATTAGGAGACAGCAGCTGGCAATGAATTATTGGGTCAGTTTCACAGGGACATGGGGTATCTCATCCTGCGAAAAGGGATTTTACAGGCATGCAGGGAACATGAGCGAAGACAGAACACAAGCTTTGTGGGTGGGTGGGGTAATACCCAGGCGAAGGAGATGGGACTGTATGGAAGGGAGTTTAGCCCAACGGTAGCTGTTCCTGTAAATTAACCATGGCTACTCCCACCTCCAATAGTAGATCTAGAAGTGTTGGAGAGACTAGGGAAAGATAGGGAGGGTATTGATCCATCTGATTGGAGAGACTACAGAAAGACAGGGAGGGTATTGATCCATCTGGAGAGACTACAGAAAGATAGGGAGGGTGTTGATCCATCTGATTGGACTACAGAAAGACAGGGAGGGTATTGATCCATCTGATTGGACTACAGAAAGACAGGGAGGGTATTGATCCATCTGATTGGACTACAGAAAGACAGGGAGGGTATTGATCCATCTGATTGGACTACAGAAAGACAGGGAGGGTATTGATCCATCTGATTGGACTACAGAAAGACAGGGAGGGTATTGATCCATCTGATTGGACTACAGAAAGACAGGGAGGGTATTGATCCATCTGATTGGACTACAGAAAGAGAGGGAGGGTGTTGATCCATCTGATTGGACTACAGAAAGACAGGGAGGGTATTGATCCATCTGATTGGACTACAGAAAGACAGGGAGGGTGTTGATACATCTGATTGGACTACAGAAAGACAGGGAGGGTATTGATCCATCTGATTGGACTACAGAAAGACACGGAGGGTGTTAATCCATCTGATTGGTTTAAAAGACGTCTGGATACTGTGTAACAGGATGTTGTGGCCATATACACAGATGGTTCAAAAGATCCAAGGACAGGAAGTACTGGGTCAGCGTTTTATAGAGCAGGAATATGAGGTGAAAGTCAGGAAACGTATTCCAGATCATCTGGCTGTATATATACGGCAGAGCTGACGGCCATACTGTTGGCCTTGCAGTGGGTGGAGGAAGTCAGGAAACGTATTCCAGATCATCTGGCTGTATATATACGGCAGAGCTGACGGCCATACTGTTGGCCTTGCAGTGGGTGGAGGAAGTCAGGAAACGTATTCCAGATCATCTGGCTGTATATATACGGCAGAGCTGATGGCCATACTGTTGGCCTTGCAGTGGGTGGAGGAAGTTAAGCCAGAAAGAGTGGTTATTTGCTCTGATTCATGGGCAGTGTTAATGAGTTTCCCGTCCTTTATATCACGTAGCAGACAAGACCTGCTTTATCAGGTGCTACAAACCCATGGCAGGAGAAAACAAATGGGTATACAGATAATATTTACATGGGTCCCAGCTCATGGAGGAGTGGAGGGGAACGAGGCAGTTAATGTACTGGGTCAACAAGCACTAAGTAGTGGGGATGTACTGGTTAAACAAGCACTAAGTAGTGGGGATGTTGATGTACTGGTTAAACAAGCACTAAGTAGTGGGGATGTTGATGTACTGGTTAAACAAGCACTAAGTAGTGGGGATGTTGATGTACTGGGTAAACAAGCACTAAGTAGTGGGGATGTTGATGTACTGGGTCAACAAGCACTAAGTAGTGGGGATGTACTGGTTAAACAAGCACTAAGTAGTGGGGGATGTTGATGTACTGGATAAACAAGCACTAAGTAGTGGGGATGTTGATGTACTGGTTAAACAAGCACTAAGTAGTGGAGATGTACTGGTTAAACAAGCACTAAGTAGTGGGGGATGTTGATGTACTGGTTAAACAAGCACTAAGTAGTGGGGATGTTGATGTACTGGGTCAACAAGCACTAAGTAGTGGGGATGTACTGGTTAAACAAGCACTAAGTAGTGGGGATGTACTGGATAAACAAGCACTAAGTAGTGGGGATGTTGATGTACTGGATAAACAAGCACTAAGTAGTGGGGATGTTGATGTACTGGTTAAACAAGCACTAAGTAGTGGGGATGTTGATGTACTGGTTAAACAAGCACTAAGTAGTGGGGATGTTGATGTACTGGTTAAACAAGCACTAAGTAGTGGGGGATGTTGATGTACTGGTTAAACAAGCACTAAGTAGTGGGGATGTTGATGTACTGGTTAAACAAGCACTAAGTAGTGGGGATGTTGATGTACTGGTTAAACAAGCACTTAGTAGTGGGGATGTTGATGTACTGGTTAAACAAGCACTTAGTAGTGGGGATGTTGATGTACTGGTTAAACAAGCACTTAGTAGTGGGGATGTACTGGTTAAACAAGCACTAAGTAGTGGGGGATGTTGATGTACTGGTTAAACAAGCACTAAGTAGTGGGGATGTTGATGTACTGGGTCAACAAGCACTAAGTAGTGGGGATGTACTGGTTAAACAAGCACTAAGTAGTGGGGATGTACTGGATAAACAAGCACTAAGTAGTGGGGATGTTGATGTACTGGATAAACAAGCACTAAGTAGTGGGGATGTTGATGTACTGGTTAAACAAGCACTAAGTAGTGGGGATGTTGATGTACTGGTTAAACAAGCACTAAGTAGTGGGGATGTTGATGTACTGGTTAAACAAGCACTAAGTAGTGGGGGATGTTGATGTACTGGTTAAACAAGCACTAAGTAGTGGGGATGTTGATGTACTGGTTAAACAAGCACTAAGTAGTGGGGATGTTGATGTACTGGTTAAACAAGCACTTAGTAGTGGGGATGTTGATGTACTGGTTAAACAAGCACTTAGTAGTGGGGATGTTGATGTACTGGTTAAACAAGCACTTAGTAGTGGGGATGTTGATGTACTGGTTAAACAAGCACTAAGTAGTGGGGATGTTGATGTACTGGTTAAACAAGCACTAAGTAGTGGGGATGTTGATAAACAAGCACTAAGTAGTGGGGATGTTGATGTACTGGTTAAACAAGCACTAAGTAGTGGGGATGTTGATAAACAAGCACTAAGTAGTGGGGATGTTGATAAACAAGCACTAAGTAGTGGGGATGTTGATGTACTGGGTAAACAAGCACTAAGTAGTGGGGGATGTTGATGTACTGGTTAAACAAGCACTAAGTAGTGGGGATGTTGATGTACTGGTTAAACAAGCACTAAGTAGTGGGGATGTTGATAAACAAGCACTAAGTAGTGGGGATGTTGATGTACTGGTTAAACAAGCACTAAGTAGTGGGGATGTTGATGTACTGGGTCAACAAGCACTAAGTAGTGGGGATGTTGATAAACAAGCACTAAGTAGTGGGGATGATGATGTACTGGTTAAACAAGCACTAAGTAGTGGGGATGTTGATGTACTGGTTAAACAAGCACTAAGTAGTGGGGATGTTGATAAACAAGCACTAAGTAGTGGGGATGTTGATGTACTGGTTAAACAAGCACTAAGTAGTGGGGATGTTGATGTACTGGGTCAACAAGCACTTAGTAGTGTGGATGTTGATGTACTGGTTAAACAAGCACTAAGTAGTGGGGATGTTGATGTACTGGTTAAACAAGCACTAAGTAGTGGGGATGATGATAAACAAGCACTAAGTAGTGGGGATGTTGATGTACTGGGTAAACAAGCACTTAGTAGTGGGGGATGTTGATGTACTGGTTAAACAAGCACTAAGTAGTGGGGATGTTGATGTACTGGGTCAACAAGCACTTAGTAGTGGGGATGATGATAAACAAGCACTAACTAGTGGGGATGTTGATGTACTGGGTAAACAAGCACTAAGTAGTGGGGATGATGATAAACAAGCACTAAGTAGTGGGGATGTTGATGTACTGGTTAAACAAGCACTAAGTAGTGGGGATGTTGATGTACTGGTTAAACAAGCACTAAGTAGTGGGGATGATGATAAACAAGCACTAAGTAGTGGGGATGATGATAAACAAGCACTAAGTAGTGGGGGATGTTGATAAACAAGCACTAAGTAGTGGGGATGTTGATGTACTGGTTAAACAAGCACTAAGTAGTGGGGATGTTGATGTACTGGTTAAACAAGCACTAAGTAGTGGGGATGTTGATGTACTGGGTAAACAAGCACTTAGTAGTGGGGATGTTGATGTACTGGTTAAACAAGCACTAAGTAGCGGGGATGTTGATGTACTGGTTAAACAAGCACTAAGTAGTGGGGATGTTGATGTACTGGTTAAACAAGCACTAAGTAGTGGGGATGTTGATGTACTGGTTAAACAAGCACTAAGTAGTGGGGATGTTGATGTACTGGTTAAACAAGCACTAAGTAGTGGGGATGTACTGGTTAAACAAGCACTAAGTAGTGGGGATGTTGATGTACTGGATAAACAAGCACTAAGTAGTGGGGATGTACTGGTTAAACAAGCACTAAGTAGTGGGGATGTTGATGTACTGGTTAAACAAGCACTAAGTAGTGGGGATGTACTGGTTAAACCAGCACTAAGTAGTGGGGATGTTGATGTACTGGATAAACAAGCACTTAGTAGTGGGGGATGTTGATGTACTGGTTAAACAAGCACTAAGTAGTGGGGATGTTGATGTACTGGTTAAACAAGCACTAAGTAGTGGGGATGTACTGGTTAAACAAGCACTAAGTAGTGGGGATGTTGATGTACTGGTTAAACAAGCACTAAGTAGTGGGGATGTTGATGTACTGGATAAACAAGCACTAAGTAGTGGGGATGTTGATGTACTGGTTAAACAAGCACTAAGTAGTGGGGATGTTGATGTACTGGATAAACAAGCACTAAGTAGTGGGGATGTACTGGTTAAACAAGCACTAAGTAGTGGGGATGTTGATGTACTGGTTAAACAAGCACTAAGTAGTGGGGATGTTGATGTACTGGCTAAACAAGCACTAAGTAGTGGGGATGTGATGTACTGGGGCAATAAATTGCAATGTCCGTACTGTGAGACGCCTAAGACAGCGCTACAGGGAGACAGGACGGACGGCTGATCATCCACGTAGTGGCAGACCACGTGTAACAACACCTGCACAGGATCGATACATCCGAACATCACACCTGCGGGACAGGTACAGGATGGCAACAACAACTGCCCGAGTTACACTAGGAACACACAATCCCTCCATCAGTGCTCAGACTGTCCGCAATAGGCTGAGAGAGGCTGGACTGAGGGCTTGTAGGCCTGTTGTAAGGCAGTTCCTCACCAGACATTACCGGCAATAACGTCGCCTATGGGCACAAACCCACCGTCGCTGGACCAGACAGGACTGGCAAAAAGTGCTCTTCACTGACGAGTCGCGGTTTTGTCTCACCAGAGGTGATGGTCGGATTCGCGTTTATCGTCAAAGGAATGAGCGTTACACCGAGGCCTGTACTCTGGAGCGGGATTGATTTGGAGGTGGAGGGTCCGTCATGGTCTGGGGTGGTGTGTCACAGCATCATCGGACTGAGCTTGTTGTCATTGCAGGCAATCTCAACGCTGTGCGTTACAGGGAAGACATCCTCCTCCCTCATGTGGTACCCTTCCTGCAGGCTCATCCTGACATGCCCCTCCAGCATGACAATGCCACCAGCCATACTGATCGTTCTGTGCGTGATTTCCTGCAAGACCGGAATATCAGTGTTCTGCCATGGCCAGCGAAGAGCCCGGATCTCAATCCCAACATGTCTGGGACCTGTTGGATCGGAGGGTGAGGGCTAGGGCCATTCCCCCCAGAAATGTCCGGGAACTTGCAGGTGCCTTGGTGGAAGAGTGGGGTAACATCTCACAGCAAGAACTCGCAAATCTGGTGCAGTCCATGAGGAGGAGATGCACTGCAGTTCTTAATGCAGCTGGTGGCCACACCAGATACTGACTGTTACTTTTGATTTTGACCCCCCCCCTTTGTTCAGGGACACATTATTCAATTTCTGTTAGTCACATGTCTGTGGAACTTGTTCAGTTTATGTCTCAGTTGTTGAATCTTGTTATATTCATACAAATATTTACACATGTTCAGTTTGCTTAAAATAAACTTCTTATTTTTTTGTTGATGTGTTTTAGTTGTATTGATGATTAGGTTTTTTATGGTTTTAAATTAGTACTAAAGACTGGCACCCATAACCAGCGAAATATATTTAAGATTGTACATTAATTTAGCGTAGCTACACTCTCTTTGATTGAATCGAGCAAATATAAATGTTTTTTACGCCTCTTTGTGGTCACCATGTGAAGCTGCTGGCGCCGAGACTGGGAGCCGCGGCCACATGACAGCAGCATCCGTTCTGGAGAAGGGGAGGCTCGGTGGAGGAACCAATTTACCTACTAAATTAATATGTTTGTGGCTCGTAGCATTGCAGCAGATCACAAAGATCTAATCCACGATGTTTCCTACGATTTTCACGGCCGGAGAATGGCAACTTGTTCAAGTGACCAAAGTGTCAAGGTAAAAAAAAAAAAAAACTAGTGAGCTAAGCTAGCTAGCTAGCTAGTAGCAGGTTAGCTTGCTAGCTAACGCTTTACCTTATTGATTTTGAACTAAACAGCTAATTCAGCAAACAAATGAACTGCAGCTATAGCTAGTTTACTTGATTACTATTACCCACTTTTAGAGAAGTAATTCACTGACAATATTTGCCGTTTTAAAACAGTTAAGCTAGCTAACGTTAACTAAGCTAGCCAGCTAAGCCATGCAGCTAGCTTGCTATGCTAGCTAGGATGTCAACAAAACGCCCAGACTTGTAACCACAGCTTGTTTTAGTGAACTATTGTCAATGTTCTGCATCCTTCAGGTTTGGGACAAGACTGAAAGTGGGGAGTGGCACTGCACTGCCAGCTGGAAGGCAAGTCTGTTTTATTTCTTACATGCCAAGATTTAAAAGTGTGTTTAAAAAAAAAAAAAAAAGTATTTGCTTTGAATTGTAGCTAGCTACAAGACCTAGCTGTAGCTAGCTCTTCTCCCTTTTTTTGAAAGGTCTTTTTTATTTTTTTTTGCTTATTCAATTGTGAAATGGTCTGTAGAATGAAGGTTTTGTTATTTGACTCGTCTTTGCAGACACACAGCGGGTCAGTATGGAGGGTGACATGGGCCCACCCTGAGTTTGGACAGGTACTGGCCTCTTGCTCCTTTGACCGAACAGCCGCTGTGTGGGAGGAGATAGTTGGGGAGTCTAACGACAAACAGAGAGGGCAAAGCCACTGGGTAAGACTCCTGGACATTCAGCTACGAGCCTCGTCCCGCATATATTTGTATCGTCCTTAACGATCTTGTACCAGGCTATAATCCAGCCGCTTCTGTCAGGTGATTCTTTACCCAAGTTATTGGGTCAAAGAGACATGTGTCCTTAGGTGTGCCAGTATCCGGAAACGAATTTGTCATTCTGTTTTTAGATAAAGAGGACGACTCTGGTGGACAGCAGGACGTCGGTGACGGACGTGAAGTTCGCTCCTAAACACATGGGTCTGATGCTGACAACGTGCTCGGCGGACGGGGTTGTGAGGATCTACGAGGCTCCGGACGTGATGAACCTCAGCCAGTGGTCCCTGCAGCACGAGATCTCCTGTAAACTCAGCTGCTCCTGTATCTCCTGGAATCCTTCCAGGTCAGCTCCCTCTGAGTCCGTAGATGTAGGCCCAATTCACTCCAGGTGAACCTCAGCCAGTGGTCCCTGCAGCACGAGATCTCCTGTAAACTCAATGTCCAATGAACTGAAATGTGACTTCTGCTTTGATGAACCAATGGCATTTTACATTTTAGTCATTTTAGCAGACGCTCTTATCCAGAGCGACTTACAGTACTGAATGCATACATATCATCCTTTTTTTTTTCTTCTCCGTACTGGTCCCCCGTGGGAATCGAACCCACAACCCTGGCGTAAGCAAACACCATGCTCTACCAACTGAGCCACAGGTGAAACCAGTCAGTGATTTTAAGAGTAATATCATTTTATTTGTCAATTGTACACAACGTCCAATGAACTGAAATGTGACTTCTGCTTTGATGAACCAATGGCATTTACGTTTTACATTTTAGTCATTTAGCAGACGCTCTTATCCAGAGCGACTTAAAGTAGTGAATGCATACATTTCATACATTTCATTTCATGCATATTTTTTTTTAATTTTTATTTTTTTAATGTGGGGGTACTGGCCCCCCGTGGGAATCGAACCCACAACCCTGGCGTTGCAAACACCATGCTCTACCAACTGAGCCACAGGGAAGGCAATGGCAGTGTTGCTGATTGTACACGGCACAAGCTGTAACACCCCTGTGTCACGTTCTCTATAGCATTGGGTATTCAACTCTTACCTGACCAGGTCCGGAGCCTGCTGCTTATCTGTTCTACCCGATAAGGAATTGCACGTACCTGGTGTCCCCGGTCTAAATTAGTGGGGGAAAAATGCAGTGACACTGGCTTCGAGGTTCCAGAGTTGAGCTTGAGGGCTGTAGAGTTTCTCGAGATGTTACTCGAGTTGTTCCACTGCTGTGAAAATGCATTTGGAGCTCTCCTTCAGCTGCCTAGTTTAATAACTGTATCCTTCAGCTGTAGATACTAAAGGACTATTGTATTGTTACCTAGTTTAATAACTGTCGATCAGCAGCTGTAGATACTAAAGGACTATTGTATTGATGCCTATTAGCATGTTACCTAGTTTAATAACTGTCTCTCCTTCAGCTGTAGATACTAAAGGACTATTGTATTGATGCCTATTAGCATGTTACCTAGTTTAATAACTGTCTATCATTGTCTCCTTAGCTCTCGCGCCCACCCTCCCATGATAGCAGTGGGAAGTGATGACAGCAACGTGATGTACGGTGGAAAGGTTCAGATCTACGAGTACAATGAAAACACCAGGTCAGTCCTATTACCTGGCTATTACATTATTAGTACAATGAAAACACTAGGTCAGTCCTATTACCTGGCTATTACATTATTAGTACAATGAAAACACTAGGTCAGTCCTATTACCTGGCTATTACATTATTAGTACAATGAAAACACTAGGTCAGTCCTATTACCTGGCTATTACATTATTAGTACAATGAAAACACTAGGTCAGTCCTATTACATTATTAGTACAATGAAAACACTAGGTCGGTCCTATTACATTATTAGTACAATGAAAACACTAGGTCAGTCCTATTACCTGGCTATTACATTATCAGTACAATGAAAACACCAGGTCGGTCCTATTACATTGTCAGTACAATGAAAACACTAGGTCGGTCCTATTACCTGGCTATTACATTATTAGTACAATGAAAACACTAGGTCAGTCCTATTACCTGGCTATTACATTATTAGTACAATGAAAACACTAGGTCGGTCCTATTACCTGGCTATTACATTATTAGTACAATGAAAACACTAGGTCGGTCCTATTACATTATTAGCACAATGAAAACACTAGGTCAGTCCTATTACATTATTAGTACAATGAAAACACTAGGTCAGTCCTATTACCTGGCTATTACATTATTAGTACAATGAAAACACTAGGTCAGTCCTATTACCTGGCTATTACATTATTAGTACAATGAAAACACTAGGTCGGTCCTATTACCTGGCTATTACATTATTAGTACAATGAAAACACTAGGTCAGTCCTATTACATTATTAGTACAATGAAAACACTAGGTCGGTCCTATTACATTATTAGTACAATGAAAACACTAGGTCAGTCCTATTACATTATTAGTACAATGAAAACACTAGGTCAGTCCTATTACCTGGCTATTACATTATTAGTACAATGAAAACACTAGGTCGGTCCTATTACCTGGCTATTACATTATTAGTACAATGAAAACACTAGGTCGGTCCTATTACCTGGCTATTACATTATTAGTACAATGAAAACACTAGGTCAGTCCTATTTACATTATTAGTACAATGAAAACACTAGGTAAGTCCTATTACATTATTAGTACAATGAAAACACTAGGTCAGTCCTATTACCTGGCTATTACATTATTAGTACAATGAAAACACTAGGTCGGTCCTATTACATTATTAGCACAATGAAAACACTTGGTCGGTCCTATTACATTATTAGTACAATGAAAACACTAGGTCACTCCTATTACCTGGCTATTACATTGTCAGTACAATGAAAACACTAGGTCGGTCCTATTACATTGTCAGTACAATGAAAACACCAGGTCGGTCCTATTACATTGTCAGTACAATGAAAACATCAGGTCGGTCCTATTACATTGTCAGTACAATGAAAACACCAGGTCGGTCCTATTACATTGTCAGTACAATGAAAACACCAGGTCGGTCCTATTACCTGGCTTGTACAATGAAAACACTAGGTCGGTCCTATTACCTGGCTATTACATTATTAGTACAATGAAAACACTAGGTCGGTCCTATTACCTGGCTATTACATTATTAGTACAATGAAAACACTAGGTCAGTCCTATTACCTGGCTATTACATTATTAGTACAATGAAAACACTAGGTCGGTCCTATTACATTATTAGTACAATGAAAACACTAGGTCAGTCCTATTACATTATTAGTACAATGAAAACACTAGGTCAGTCCTATTACATTATTAGTACAATGAAAACACTAGGTCAGTCCTATTACCTGGCTATTACATTATTAGTACAATGAAAACACTAGGTCGGTCCTATTACCTGGCTATTACATTATACAGGTGTAGCAGATGGGTACATGAACCCCCAGGTCCCCCTGGGAGAAATAAAGCTATTCTATTGTATTACGTCGTAGTTGATGTACGCTCCAGTATTATTAAATTCTAGACATTTAGTTCACTTTACCAACATCGCACCGTCACGTTGTTAGAGATTCCTCTACTTTTTAAGAGGGAAATTCTCTCTCGTCTTCGATCAGGAAATATGCGAAAGCAGAGACATTGATGACCGTGACTGATGCGGTGCACGACATAGCCTTCTCCCCGAACCTGGGGCGGTCCTTCCACGTGCTCGCCATAGCAACCAAGGACGTTCGCATCTTTAAGTTGGTTCCTTTACGGTGAGTGTATAAATGTTGATTTAATTTATTTAATTAATTTTTTTACACTTTTTACTGTTTTCTGACTTATAGGAGTACATATTGAGTTTTCTAATAGATATTAGCTGTATATAACTCAATATGTACTCCTATAAGTCAGAAAACATTAGTAAAAAGTGTAAACAGGTCAGTATATGGGCTGTGATCTATTACTTAGACAATGCAGCAAGTTGAAATATATATATATATAGTTAAACTTGCTGTATTGTCTAAGTAATAGATCACAGCCCATTCTGAGCTTGTACAGTCTCCATATATTACACTGACCTGTTCTGCATATCTCTCTCTCTCTCGTCTGACAGCAAGGAGAGCAGCTCAACAGGCCCCACTAAATTTGAGGTTCAGATCGTGGCCCAGTTTGACAACCACAACTCCCAGGTGTGGAGAGTCTCCTGGAACATCACCAGCACTTTGCTGGCCTCCTCAGGAGACGACGGCTGTGTTCGACTCTGGAAAGGTGATGGGTTAGGGTATATATAGTATAGTATAGTATAGTATAGACTGGCTCTGTAAAGGTGATGGGTTAGGGTATATATAGTATAGTATAGTATAGACTGGCTCTGGAAAGGTGATATATCTAGTATAGACTGAACAGGCTGTGGGAAGGTGATATATCTAGTATAGACTGAACAGGCTGTGTCCCACTCTGGGAAGGTGATATATCTAGTATAGACTGAACAGGCTCTGGGAAGGTGATATATCTAGTATAGACTGAACAGGCTGTGGGAAGGTGATATATCTAGTATAGACTGAACAGGCTCTGGGAAGGTGATATATCTAGTATAGACTGAACAGGCTGTATCCCACTATGGGAAGGTGATATATCTAGTATAGACTGAACAGGCTCTGGGAAGGTGATATATCTAGTATAGACTGAACAGGCTGTGTCCCACTATGGGAAGGTGATATATCTAGTATAGACTGAACAGGCTGTGTCCCACTCTGGGAAGGTGATATATCTAGTATAGACTGAACAGGCTGTGGGAAGGTGATATATCTAGTATAGACTGAACAGGCTGTGGGAAGGTGATATATCTAGTATAGACTGAACAGGCTCTGGGAAGGTGATATATCTAGTATAGACTGAACAGGCTGTGGGAAGGTGATATATCTAGTATAGACTGAACAGGCTCTGGGAAGGTGATATATCTAGTATAGACTGAACAGGCTATGGGAAGGTGATATATCTAGTATAGACTGAACAGGCTGTGTCCCACTCTGGGAAGGTGATATATCTAGTATAGACTGAACAGGCTCTGGGAAGGTGATATATCTAGTATAGACTGAACAGGCTGTATCCCACTCTGGGAAGGTGATATATCTAGTATAGACTGAACAGGCTCTGGGAAGGTGATATATCTAGTATAGACTGAACAGGCTCTGGGAAGGTGATATATCTAGTATAGACTGAACAGGCTGTGGGAAGGTGATATATCTAGTATAGACTGAACAGGCTGTGGGAAGGTGATATATCTAGTATAGACTGAACAGGCTGTGGGAAGGTGATATATCTAGTATAGACTGAACAGGCTGTGGGAAGGTGATATATCTAGTATAGACTGAACAGGCTCTGGGAAGGTGATATATCTAGTATAGACTGAACAGGCTCTGGGAAGGTGATATATCTAGTATAGACTGAACAGGCTCTGGGAAGGTGATATATCTAGTATAGACTGAACAGGCTGTGTCCCACTATGGGAAGGTGATATATCTAGTATAGACTGAACAGGCTGTGGGAAGGTGATATATCTAGTATAGACTGAACAGGCTGTATCCCACTCTGGGAAGGTGATATATCTAGTATAGACTGAACAGGCTGTGGGAAGGTGATATATCTAGTATAGACTGAACAGGCTCTGGGAAGGTGATATATCTAGTATAGACTGAACAGGCTGTGGGAAGGTGATATATCTAGTATAGACTGAACAGGCTCTGGGAAGGTGATATATCTAGTATAGACTGAACAGGCTGTATCCCACTCTGGGAAGGTGATATATCTAGTATAGACTGAACAGGCTGTGGGAAGGTGATATATCTAGTATAGACTGAACAGGCTCTGGGAAGGTGATATATCTAGTATAGACTGAACAGGCTGTATCCCACTCTGGGAAGGTGATATATCTAGTATAGACTGAACAGGCTGTGGGAAGGTGATATATCTAGTATAGACTGAACAGGCTGTATCCCACTCTGGGAAGGTGATATATCTAGTATAGACTGAACAGGCTGTGGGAAGGTGATATATCTAGTATAGACTGAACAGGCTGTGTCCCACTCTGGGAAGGTGATATATCTAGTATAGACTGAACAGGCTGTGGGAAGGTGATATATCTAGTATAGACTGAACAGGCTCTGGGAAGGTGATATATCTAGTATAGACTGAACAGGCTGTGGGAAGGTGATATATCTAGTATAGACTGAACAGGCTGTGGGAAGGTGATATATCTAGTATAGACTGAACAGGCTGTGGGAAGGTGATATATCTAGTATAGACTGAACAGGCTGTGGGAAGGTGATATATCTAGTATAGACTGAACAGGCTGTGGGAAGGTGATATATCTAGTATAGACTGAACAGGCTGTGTCCCACTATGGGAAGGTGATATATCTAGTATAGACTGAACAGGCTCTGGGAAGGTGATATATCTAGTATAGACTGAACAGGCTGTATCCCACTGTGGGAAGGTGATATATCTAGTATAGACTGAACAGGCTGTGGGAAGGTGATATATCTAGTATAGACTGAACAGGCTGTATCCCACTCTGGGAAGGTGATATATCTAGTATAGACTGAACAGGCTGTGGGAAGGTGATATATCTAGTATAGACTGAACAGGCTCTGGGAAGGTGATATATCTAGTATAGACTGAACAGGCTGTGTCCCACTATGGGAAGGTGATATATCTAGTATAGACTCAACAGGCTGTGGGAAGGTGATATATCTAGTATAGACTGAACAGGCTGTGTCCCACTCTGGGAAGGTGATATATCTAGTATAGACTGAACAGGCTGTATCCCACTATGGGACTATAGTGTAATAATTGTACTGTGAAATATTGTCCATAACCATATTGTATTTTTAGCTGTTTGAAGCTGGTGTACAAAAGTAAAAGACACAAAAATCAAATTCAAGACCGGGTAGCATAGAAAATAACAGATCTATAACTTATAATTCTATGTGTATTTGGTCAGGTCGCCCAAAAAGTTACATATTGCAGCTTAAAGCACTCAATGGATGATGTAGTGCACAAGAAGCAGAATGGATGACGTAGTGCACCAAAAAAACAGAATGGATGACGTAGTGCACAAAAAAAAACAGAATGGATGACGTAGTGCACCAAAAAAACAGAATGGATGACGTAGTGCACAAAAAAACAGAATGGATGACGTAGTGCACAAAAAAACAGAATGGATGACGTAGTGCACAAAAAAACAGAATGGATGACGTAGTGCACCAAAAAAACAGAATGGATGACGTAGTGCACCAAAAAAACAGAATGGATGACGTAGTGCACCAAAAAAACAGAATGGATGACGTAGTGCACAAAAAAACAGAATGGATGACGTAGTGCACAAAAAAACAGAATGGATGACGTAGTGCACAAAAAAAAACAGAATGGATGACGTAGTGCACCAAAAAAACAGAATGGATGACGTAGTGCACAAAAAAACAGAATGGATGACGTAGTGCACAAAAAAACAGAATGGATGACGTAGTGCACAAAAAAACAGAATGGATGACGTAGTGCACCAAAAAAACAGAATGGATGACGTAGTGCACCAAAAAAACAGAATGGATGACGTAGTGCACCAAAAAAACAGAATGGATGACGTAGTGCACAAAAAAACAGAATGGATGACGTAGTGCACAAAAAAACAGAATGGATGACGTAGTGCACAAAAAAACAGAATGGATGACGTAGTGCACAAAAAACAAAATGGATGACATGGTGCACAAGAAACAGAATGGATGACGTAGTGCACAGAAACAGGGACCTGTTTCAGCCTTTTCAAAACTTCAGGCTAAAATGTTACAAATGTTTGCGAGGGCATCTTTTAAACGACTGAACTAGTTGTATTATGTCATTCTACGCTGCAGCGGCGACCACTAGAGTTATCCAGGCAGCACCAACAGGTTCGGGACCAGGCTTTTAAAGTCTATCCGGTCATTTTTAAAGTCCGTGGTTTAGCTGAAATGAAAACAGAAGTGGCTGTGTAAAAATTCCCCCCGCACATTTACACTGTCTCATTGGTTCCCATCTTCTGGTCCCCAGCCAACTATATGGACAACTGGAAGTGTACAGGCATCCTGAAGGGAGACGGAAGTCCGGTTAACGGGTCGTCAGGACAACCCGGTGCCATGAATAACATGGTGGGGTCGACTGTCCAGACCTCCCAGAATGCACTGAACGGCTCTGCCGCAGGAAGGTAGGAGGCCGCGCTCGCTGTCGGCCCGGGCCAGAGCTGGCGACTGACTGCTTTGCTCTCTCTGGGCCTGACTGACCCTGCAACGCTGACCCACCCCTCCCCCCTTCCCCTCCCTGGGTCAACTGATCACATCTGGCCCTGTGTGTTGCACTCATGCAAAGAGCTTGGCTTGTGGCCCAGACCCGGCAGGCCAGACCCGGCAGGCCAGACCCGGCAGGCCAGACCCCAGCAGGCCAGACCCCAGCACGTAGGCCTGTTGCTCCCTGTGGTAGACCTGTGTGCTCGTCATAAAAGGAGTGTTTGGGAGGAGGGTTTTTTTTTGCTACCGTTTTTTAATGTTAGTTCAACAGCAGACTGATGGTTTGGTTTGTACGATAATTGTTAGTGATTTTATTTGTTGACACAATTTTATGTTGATGGAACATTGAATGTTATTTTGAAGAATATAGTTTTTTTTTTTTACATTTTAGATGAGTTTAAAATTACAGATGAATCTGTCGTCCTCACATAATGCCACAGAATATGTCATATTTTCAATACATTTACACACCAGGGCCAAACCTACAGGCTTACTAAATTGAATAATTTACTCTTTTGATTTCATTTTATAATAGCATGTATAGAATGTGTGGAGGACATATTGATAAATAATAAATTTCATCTTTTCAATAGGTTTTTATTTATTTTTTATTTTAGCAAAAAAGTTGCCAAAATCTTTGCATGGTGGAGGAATGTCTGGAATATAATCTGGTAATAATCCCTATTAACCTGCTGGTAATCTGCAATTAATCTGAATGAAATAATGACTGAAGGCTGGTATACATGCTACAGCTTTATTAACACACACGGTTAATATTACTGAGTTTATATTCAATATTCCACCTGGTACTGTACACCAATATTCAGTTACATTATACTCTCCTGGTACTGTACACCAATATTCAGTTACATTATACTCTCCTAGTACTGTACATCAATATTCAGTTACATTATACTCTCTCTCCTAGTACTGTACTTCAATATTCAGTTATATTATACTCTCTCCTAGTACTGTACTTCAATATTCAGTTACATTATACTCTCTCTCCTAGTACTGTACTTCAATATTCAGTTACATTATACTCTCCTGGTACTGTACACCAATATTCAGTTACATTATACTCTCTCTCCTAGTACTGTACTTCAATATTCAGTTACATTATACTCTCCTGGTACTGTACACCAATATTCAGTTATATTATACTCTCTCTCCTAGTACTGTACATCAATATTCAGTTATATTATACTCTCCTGGTACTGTACACCAAATATTCAGTTACATTATACTCTCTCTCCTAGTACTGTACACCAAATATTCAGTTACATTATACTCTCCTGGTACTGTACACCAATATTCAGTTACATTATACTCTCTCACCTAGTACTGTACATCAATATTCAGTTACATTATACTCTCTCTCCTAGTACTGTACATCAATATTCAGTTACATTATACTCTCTCACCTAGTACTGTACATCAATATTCAGTTACATTATACTCTCTCTCCTAGTACTGTACTTCAATATTCAGTTACATTATACTCTCCTGGTACTGTACACCAAATATTCAGTTACATTATACTCTCTCTCCTAGTACTGTACACCAAATATTCAGTTACATTATACTCTCCTGGTACTGTACACCAAATATTCAGTTACATTATACTCTCCTGGTACTGTACACCAAATATTCAGTTACATTATACTCTCCTGGTACTGTACACCAATATTCAGTTACATTATACTCTCCTGGTTCTGTACACCAATATTCAGTTACATTATACTCTCCTGGTACTGTACACCAATATTCAGTTACATTATACTCTCCTGGTACTGTACACCAAATATTCAGTTATATTATACTCTCTCTCCTAGTACTGTACACCAAATATTCAGTTATATTATACTCTCTCTCCTAGTACTGTACACCAATATTCAGTTATATTATACTCTCTCTCCTAGTACTGTACTTCAATATTCAGTTACATTATACTCTCTCTCCTAGTACTGTACACCAAATATTCAGTTACATTATACTCTCCTAGTACTGTACTTCAATATTCAGTTACATTATACTCTCTCTCCTAGTACTGTACATCAATATTCAGTTACATTATACTCTCCTGGTACTGTACATCAATATTCAGTTATATTATACTCTCTCTCCTAGTACTGTACTTCAATATTCAGTTACATTATACTCTCCTAGTACTGTACACCAATATTCAGTTACATTATACTCTCCCACCTAGTACTGTACTTCAATATTCAGTTACATTATACTCTCTCTCCTAGTACTGTACTTCAATATTCAGTTACATTATACTCTCCTGGTACTGTACACCAATATTCAGTTACATTATACTCTCTCTCCTAGTACTGTACACCAATATTCAGTTACATTATACTCTCCTGGTACTGTACACCAATATTCAGTTACATTATACTCTCTCTCCTAGTACTGTACATCAATATTCAGTTACATTATACTCTCCTAGTACTGTACACCAATATTCAGTTACATTATACTCTCTCTCCTAGTACTGTACATCAATATTCAGTTACATTATACTCTCTCTCCTAGTACTGTACACCAATATTCAGTTACATTATACTCTCTCTCCTAGTACTGTACACCAATATTCAGTTACATTATACTCTCTCTCCTAGTACTGTATATTGGTTCATAAGAAAAGCCAAATGATCCCTCCCTTGAGGTGACTATTCTGCGTTAATTAAAATCCCCTCCGTTCTGAAAAGCCTCTGCTAACCTGTTGCATTGTATGGCGTTATGTTTCTCTGGTTTTTAATGGCAAACGTTTTTTCTGTACTCTTGTCAATCTTGATAAAATGCATCGGAATTGTGATTTTGTTCATGACTGTGTGTATGTACAATTTCATTCAGAAAATCTAATTTTTTAAATTAAATAGTTTGCTTGCATATTATTATTGTCCCATTTCAATAAGGACTCATCCCTGTGTGGTCTATTGGACGTGAAGGATGCTGCTTGTTGCACACAGGAACGGCCAGAGGATCCCCTTTAGCCCTCGCCTGCGGAGTCCGACTGGCCCCAGAAGACACTCCACCAGCCTGCATGCTGTTAATCTAGAGCCCGTTTGACTGGCGAGCAGCCTGGTGACCCTGAACGGACCAGGAGGCCACTGCTTCAGAAATACTGGCTTTATTTTTTAGATCAAATTTAAATTGTATTAGTCTTCTGTCTGTTCTGCTGAATACAGCAGGTGTAGTAGACCTTCAGTTGAGAACAAGTCCTTTATTTAACCAGGTAGGCTAGTTGAGAACAAGTTCTCATTTACAACTGCGACCTGGCCAAGATAAAGCAAAGCAGTTCGACACATACAACAACACAGAGTTACACATGGAATAAAACAAACATACAGTCAATAATACAGTAGAAAAATAAGTCTATATACAATGTGAGCAAATGGCATCATGAGGAGGTAAGGCAATAAATAGGCCATAGTAGCAATGTGATTACAATTTAGCAGATTAACACTGGAGTGATAGATGAGCAGATGATGATGTGCAAGTAGAGATACCGGGGTGCAACGGAGCAGAAATAAAAACAATATGGGGATGAGGTAGTTGGATGGGCTGTTTACAGATGGACTATGTACAGCTGCAGCGATCGGTTAGCTGCTCAGATAGCTGATGTTTAAAGTTAGTGAGGGAAATGTAACGTGTCTGTTAGTTCTGCTGAATACAGTGTCTTCTGCACTTCCTCTTTCCCTTCCCGTTTCCTGTTCACGTCCCCCCCCTCTTCCTGTTCTTTACAGCTGCCGTAGCCTGTTCACGTCCCCCCCTCTTCCTGTTCTTTACAGCTGCCGTAGCCTGTTCACGTCCCCCCCCCTCTTCCTGTTCTTTACAGCTGCCGTAGCCTGTTCACGTCCCCCCCCTCTTCCTGTTCTTTACAGCTGCCGTTTCCTGTTCACGTCCCCCCCCTCTTCCTGTTCTTTACAGCTGCCGTAGCCTGTTCACGTCCCCCCCCTCTTCCTGTTCTTTACAGCTGCCGTAGCCTGTTCACGTCCCCCCCTCTTCCTGTTCTTTACAGCTGCCGTAGCCTGTTCACGTCCCCCCCCCTCTTCCTGTTCTTTACAGCTGCCGTAGCCTGTTCACGTCCCCCCCCTCTTCCTGTTCTTTACAGCTGCCGTAGCCTGTTCACGTCCCCCCCTCTTCCTGTTCTTTACAGCTGCCGTAGCCTGTTCACGTCCCCCCCCCTCTTCCTGTTCTTTACAGCTGCCGTAGCCTGTTCACGTCCCCCCCCCTCTTCCTGTTCTTTACAGCTGCCGTAGCCTGTTCACGTCCCCCCCCTCTTCCTGTTCTTTACAGCTGCCGTAGCCTGTTCACGTCCCCCCCCCTCTTCCTGTTCTTTACAGCTGCCGTAGCCTGTTCACGTCCCCCCCCTCTTCCTGTTCTTTACAGCTGCCGTAGCCTGTTCACGTCCCCCCCCTCTTCCTGTTCTTTACAGCTGCCGTAGCCTGTTCACGTCCCCCCCCCTCTTCCTATTTTAATTCACTTCTCATTTCTCTGTTTTTGTTTATTTCTTTGTATCCCATTGTTGTCTTGTTTCCTGTCTGTTTCCTGTTCCTGTCTGTGATTTCAGGTATTTCTTCCCCCCTCTGGATGCCCCCAGGGCAGGGTCCAGGTACGGCCACCTGCTGCCCCCTCCTTCTCTGATAGAGCACTCTGATGCCCAGTCCAGCGCCCCCTGGTTCCCCCACAGCCAGCTGCCCCAGTCCCCCCTGGCCATCCATGGCCAGCCCCCCCAATCCCCTCTGTCCCTGCACAGACTGTACTCACACTCTAGAGCCCTCAACACCCTGCCTGAACACGACTGACCCTCTAGAGCCCTCAACACCCTGCCTGAACACCCTGCCTGAACACTGCTGATCCTCCAGAGCCCTCAACACCCTGCCTGAACACGGCTGACCCTCTAAAGCCCTCAACACCCTGCCTGAACACGGCTGACCCTCTAAAGCCCTCAACACCCTGCCTGAACACGGCTGATCCTCTAGAGCCCTCAACACCCTGCCTGAACACGGCTGATCCTCTAGAGCCCTCAACACCCTGCCTGAACACCCTGCCTGAACACTGCTGATCCTCTAAAGCCCTCAACACCCTGCCTGAACACGGCTGACCCTCTAGAGCCCTCAACACCCTGCCTGAACATGGCTGATCCTCTAGAGCCCTCAACACCCTGCCTCAACGCCCTGCCTGAACACGGCTGACCCTCCAGAGCCCTCAACACCCTGCCTGAACACGGCTGATCCTCCAGAGCCCTCAACACCCTGCCTGAACACGGCTGACCCTCTAGAGCCCTCAACACTGACCCTGCCTGAACACCCTGCCTGAACACGGCTGACCCTCCAGAGCCCTCAACACCCTGCCTGAACACGGCTGATCCTCCAGAGCCCTCAACACCCTGCCTCAACGCCCTGCCTGAACACGGCTGACCCTCTAGAGCCCTCAACACTGACCCTGCCTGAACACGGCTGATCCTCCAGAGCCCTCAACACCCTGCCTGAACACCCTGCCTGAACACGGCTGACCCTCCAGAGCCCTCAACACCCTGCCTGAACACGGCTGACCCTCTAGAGCCCTCAACACCCTGCCTCAACACCCTGCCTGAACACGGCTGACTGGGATGGTACTCTGCTTCTTAGTGACTAATCAAAAGAAGACCATCCCCTCTCCCAGAACAGTTTGGTTGGTGCATAAAACCAGGTGAATCTTGATAAGCAAAAATGTAATGATTTCTTAGACATTTTGTTTACGATAGTGCCTCCATAATATAAACAGCCCTAGTGCTGACTGACAATTCTCCTCCCCGGCAGTCTGCCTCCCCGGCAGTCTGCCCCCCCTGGCAGTCTATCTCCCTGGCAGTCTACCCCCCTGGCAGTCTGCCCCCCCCCGGCAGTCTACCCCCCTGGCAGTCTACCCCCCTGGCAGTCTGCTCCCCCTGGCAGTCTGCTCCCCCTGGCAGTCTACCCCCCTGGCAGTCTATCTCCCTGGCAGTCTACCCCCCTGGCAGTCTGCCCCCCCCCGGCAGTCTACCCCCCTGGCAGTCTGCCCCCCCCCGGCAGTCTGCCCCCCCCCGGCAGTCTACCCCCCTGGCAGTCTGCTCCCCCCCGGCAGTCTGCCCCCCCTGGCAGTCTACCCCCCTGGCAGTCTACCCCCCTGGCAGTCTACCCCCCCTGGCAGTCTGCCCACCCTGGCAGTCTGCCCCCCTGGCAGTCTGCCCCCCCCCCCCCCCCGGCAGTCTGCCCCCCTGGCAGTCTATCTCCCTGGCAGTCTGCCCCCCCTGGCAGTCTGCCTCCCTGGCAGTCTGCCCCCCCTGGCAGTCTATCTCCCTGGCAGTCTGCCCCCCCCCCGGCAGTCTGCCCCCCTGGCAGTCTATCTCCCTGGCAGTCTGCCCCCCCCCCCCGGCAGTCTGCCCCCCCTGGCAGTCTGCCCCCCCTGGCAGTCTGCCCCCCCTGGCAGTCTGCCCCCCTGGCAGTCTGCCCCCCCTGGCAGTCTGCCCCCCCTGGCAGTCTGCCCCCCCCCTGGCAGTCTGCCCCCCCCCCCTGGCAGTCTGCCCCCCCCCCCTGGCAGTCTGCCCCCCCTGGCAGTCTGCCCCCCCTGGCAGTCTGCCCAGATGTAGTCACCCAGAGTTGTGAGTGATGATTCCCCAGATATATTTGATCTTTTTAATTCAGTTATTCCTGAGTGAGTTATTCCTGTGTGAGTTATTCTGTGTGAGTTATTCCTGTGTGTGTGTGTGTTATTCCTGTGTGTGTGTGTGTTATTCTGTGTGTGTGTGTGTGTTATTCTGTGTGTGTGTGTGTGTGTGTGTGTGTTATTCTGTGTGTGTGTGTGTGTTATTCTGTGTGTGTGTGTTATTCTGTGTGTGTGTGTTATTCTGTGTGTGTGTGTTATTCTGTGTGTGTGTGTTATTCTGTGTGTGTGTGTGTGTGTGTGTGTTATTCTGTGTGTGTGTGTTATTCTGTGTGTGTGTGTTATTCTGTGTGTGTGTGTGTGTTATTCTGTGTGTGTGTGTGTGTGTGTGTGTGTTATTCTGTGTGTGTGTGTGTGTTATTCTGTGTGTGTGTGTTATTCTGTGTGTGTGTGTGTTATTCCTGTGTGTGTTATTCCTGTGTGAGTGTTTAATTTCAAGCCTGATGTTGTTGCATTAATCAAATGGGGGCTAGTCGATGCATATGAGATGGGTTTTAAAGAATAAACGCTCATTTAAATGTCTGTACTGACTACAGCATCACCACAGTAACATTAAAACCCAACGCTGTTATACAATGTAGCTGTGTATCCTATGCATGTGTGCACTCACTATGTACCATCCATAACTGACTACCGTGTGAATCAGCCTTTACGCTCACTATGTACCATCCATAACTGACTACCATGTGAATCAGCCTTTACACTCACTACGTACCATCCATGACTACCGTGTGAATCAGCCTTTACACTCACTATGTACCATCCATGACTGACTACCATGTGAATCAGCCTTTACACTCACTATGTACCATCCATGACTACCATGTGAATCAGCCTTTACACTCACTACGTGCCATCCATGACTACCATGTGAATCAGCCTTTACACTCACTATGTACCATCCATGACTGACTACCATGTGAATCAGCCTTTACACTCACTACGTACCATCCATGACTGACTACCGTGTGAATCAGCCTTTACACTCACTACGTGCCATCCATGACTGACTACCATGTGAATCAGCCTTTACACTCACTATGTGCCATCCATAACTGACTACCATGTGAATCAGCCTGTACACTCACTATGTACCATCCATAACTGACTACCATGTGAATCAGCCTTTACACTCACTATGTACCAATCATGACTACCATGTGAATCAGCCTTTACACTCACTACGTGCCATCCATGACTGACTACCATGTGAATCAGCCTTTACACTCACTACGTGCCATCCATGACTGACTACCATGTGAATCAGCCTTTACACTCACTACGTGCCATCCATGACTGACTACCATGTGATCAGCCTTTACACTCACTATGTACCATCCATAACTGACTACCATGTGAATCAGCCTTTACACTCACTATGTACCATCCATAACTGACTACCATGTGAATCAGCCTTTACACTCACTATGTGCCATCCATGACTGACTACCATGTGAATCAGCCTTTACACTCACTATGTACCATCCATGACTGACTACCATGTGATTCAGCCTTTACACTCACTATGTACCATCCATAACTGACTACCATGTGAATCAGCCTTTACACTCACTATGTGCCATCCATGACTGACTACCATGTGAGTCAGCCGTGAATCAGCCGACTGAGGGCCCTGAGCACTTTACATTCTACTACTGGGTTTCTCTCATGAAACTACCAGACTGAGGGGCCCTGAGCACTTTACATTCTACCACTGGGTTTCTCTCATGAAACTACCAGACTGAGGGGCCCTGAGCACTTTACATTCTACCACTGGGTTTCTCTCATGAAACTACCAGACTGAGGGGCCCTGAGCACTTTACATTCTACCACTGGGTTTCTCTCATGAAACTACCAGACTGAGGGGCCCTGAGCTCTTTACATTCTACCACTGGGTTTCTCTCATGAAACTACCAGACTGAGGGGCCCTGAGCACTTTACATTCTACCACTGGGTTTCTCTCATGAAACTACCTGTCGTTCTCATACTGTACACAAATCACAGCGAGTATCTCTGAAGTCTATAGAAAGATGTCAGTCAGTCAGATATGGCGTGTTGTATTTACTGTGCAGCTGTCAGCTAGCCAAGTGATGGTTGCAGCTGCTGTGGGGAACATATGATACTCCTGCAAGTTCCCTGACCACTCCTTAGACTTAGGATTTATGATATGATATGGATGCTATTGAATCTGCAACAAGTGCTACACATTTTGAATATATGTATCACATACATTTCATGAGCAAAAAAAATTAAATACAATTTAACTATATATCACAACAATTAGTTGATGAGAAGCACTTCAATCCAATGCTATACTTTCAAAATGTAAGGACCATATCTGGTAAGGACATTGATCTGATATATATATATATACCTCTACAATTGAACTAATTCAAGTAAAATGACAGGATAACAATCCAATGGTGATACACCATTTCACATGGTCATAGAGGTTAGTCCAATCAAAACGTCTCTTTCTATCTACGTCCCGCCCATAGTGATGGTTGCTTAGCGCGGGCTTCCGGTGATTGATCCAACCGAATACCGTGTTTCTCCGAGGCTACTGGTCCGGTTTGTTACCACTTCTAACTTTAATAATACTTTATTGTGTGTTTTTTTTTAAAAAACTTTTCGTTAATTGTGTAGCGTAATAATTACTTAAACGTGTTGCTACTTTAGAAACAGTAACATTACTGTGAGGACTTCATGTCTTGCGGCCCCGTCTCGGTAAATTTATTGCGAGTCGGTTTTCACTCGGGAGACAAACTTCTTCATTTGTTGTGAAATTTGTAGCTCTGTTTACTTTCGGTATTTTTTTTTTTGGGGGGGGGGGGAAGTACTGGCCTTAAACTATTCAGTAAGTTAGGAAACGGTTTATTTGTGTGCTCATCCACTTTGGTTAAAGTGTTTGTAGCTAGCTAGCTAACTAACTAGCTTTGACAAACTTTCCTCTGTGTCAATACAAGTTTGTTTTGCCAGGCCACAACGACAAACTGACTGGCTGCATTGATGTATCTAGATATCATATCTGTCCCTCTGATATTCACCTGATATCCACCTAATATCCCTCTAATATCCCTCTAATATCCCTCTAATATTTAGCTAATATCCCTCTAATATCCCTCTGATACCCACCTAATATCCACCTAATATCCCTCTAGTTGGAACAATGTGTCAGTGTTTTGTTTTAGTTTTGGTTACCTTGTAGCTTTGAGTTTGGACTGGAGTCAACTGACTGGGTACTTTTTGGCATTGCCGTCATGTGAACATCACGAGGAGGAATCTACATGACACTTTTAACTACAACACACTTTCCACTATGAACTTGAATTATTGCTCGTCTAACTGACATGTTTATCATGAATTGTGCTGAATGTTTTTTTTCTCCACTCAGTTGATGGTCTGCAGTAGAACCTGAGGTAGCTGGGTCCTAACCGTAGCCCAGCATCATGACAGAGAGTTTCAGCAACATCGAGGATGAGGCGTTCCCCAGTTTCCTGTCTACCTCTGTGGGCAGCAGCCGTGCCACCCTGGGAAACGTCACCCTGGCCTCCACCCTGGGGCTGCCCGTAGCTGCCTCCACCGTGGCTAAAATTAGAGCTGGGTCCGACAACAGGTGGGTCAGCAGCACCACTTACCCCCACCACCCGTCACGCCAACATCAATGTTACTGGAACACAAGGCCCTGCAGAACTATATGGGTTTTGGTTCTGGCTCGGTAACCTTCTAATACAGCGTTACCGTTATGTAGCTCTGATCAGTGTTCATAACTATCTGACTACTACTAAAAAAATGAATCTCAGTCCTTTTCTCTCCAGAGTAAATGCCGTCCAGGCGTCATATCTGGAGGACGGTCGGTTCTCTCTGGCTGACTCTCAGTCCAACAACAAGGAACAGGGGAAATTTGCCCTCAGCTTCAAAGATGAGCTGTGAGTATCAAAGAGTTTTTTTTATATTAGCAGCAGTGAAAGTCATGTCATGCAGGGCTCTATGCTGACTTGTTTTCCAAGGAGCACATGTGCTCCGAAGTTGAAAAGCAGATAATGATATTCAGGAACACCGTAAATGCAGGGTTAAGGAGCCCCGTGGGGGGGAAATGCAGGGTTAAGGAGCCCCGTGGGGGGGAAATGCAGGGTTAAGGAGCCCCGTGGGGGGGAAATGCAGGGTTAAGGAGCCCCGTGGGGGGAAATGCAGGGTTAAGGAGCCCCGTGGGGGGGAAATGCAGGGTTAAGGAGCCCCGTGGGGGGGAAATGCAGGGTTAAGGAGCCCCGTGGGGGGGAAATGCAGGGTTAAGGAGCCCCGTGGGGGGGAAATGCAGGGTTAAGGAGCCCCGTGGGGGGAAATGCAGGGTTAAGGAGCCCCGTGGGGGGAAATGCAGGGTTAAGGAGCCCCGTGGGGGGAAATGCAGGGTTAAGGAGCCCCGTGGGGGGGGAATGCAGGGTTAAGGAGCCCCGTGGGGGGGAAATGCAGGGTTAAGGAGCCCCGTGGGGGGGAAATGCAGGGTTAAGGAGCCCCGTGGGGGGGAAATGCAGGGTTAAGGAGCCCCGTGGGGGGGAAATGCAGGGTTAAGGAGCCCCGTGGGGGGAAATACAGGGTTAAGGAGCCCCGTGGGGGGGGAAATGCAGGGTTAAGGAGCCCCGTGGGGGGGAAATGCAGGGTTAAGGAGCCCCGTGGGGGGGAAATGCAGGGTTAAGGAGCCCCGTGGGGGGGAAATGCAGGGTTAAGGAGCCCCGTGGGGGGGAAATGCAGGGTTAAGGAGCCCCAGTGCTCCTTCACCCTGCATGCGGTTAGGGATGTGAATATCCCCCATGTTTGCTTCAGTGAACGATGTTGCTCACATGGATCCCCTCTGTCTCTCTCTCTCCATCCTCTCAGAGATGCTGCAGATGACTTCATAGCAGCCCACCGGTTCTCAGACATGCTGGTGAAGGTGAATCTGGACCAGACAGAGCCCAGGACTAGAGCCTCCTCCCTCGGCCCCAACACACAGACTGGACCTCTCCCTGGAAGACACTCTGAACATGGAGATGGTAAACACTGTACCAGTTACCTTGGTTTGTGGTTCCAGTGTGGCTCTGTAGAGCATGGTGCGTCCAACACCAGGGTCCAGTGTGGTTCTGTAGAGCATGGTGCGTCCAACACCAGGGTCCAGTGTGGTTCTGTAGAGCATGGTGCGTCCAACACCAGGGTCCTAGGGTCCAGTGTGGCTCTGTAGAGCATGGTGGGTCCAACACCAGGGTCCAGTGTGGTTCTGTAGAGCATGGTGCGTCCAACACCAGGGTTCTGGGGTCCAGTGTGGTTCTGTAGAGCATGGTGGGTCCAACACCAGGGTCCTGGGGTCCAATGTGGTTCTGTAGAGCATGGTGGGTCCAACACCAGTCCAACACCAGGGTCCTGGGGTCCAGTGTGGTTCTGTACAGCATGGTGCGTCCAACACCAGGGTCCTGGGGTCCAGTGTGGTTCTGTAGAGCATGGTGGGTCCAACACCATGGTCCTGGGGTCCAGTGTGGTTCTGTAGAGCATGGTGCGTCCAACACCAGGGTCCTGGGGTCCAGTGTGGTTCTGTAGAGCATGGTGGGTCCAACACCAGGGTCCTGAGGTCCAGTGTGGTTCTGTAGAGCATGGTGCGTCCAACACCAGGGTCCTGGGGTCCAGTGTGGTTCTGTAGAGCATGGTGGGTCCAACACCAGGGTCCTGGGGTCCAGTGTGGTTCTGTAGAGCATGGTGCGTCCAACACCAGGGTCCTGAGGTCCAGTGTGGTTCTGTAGAGCATGGTGGGTCCAACACCAGGGTCCTGGGGTCCAGTGTGGTTCTGTAGAGCATGGTGGGTCCAACACCAGGGTCCTGAGGTCCAGTGTGGTTCTGTAGAGCATGGTGGGTCCAACACCAGGGTACTGGGGTCCAGTGTGGTTCTGTAGAGCATGGTGCGTCCAACACCAGGGTCCTGGGGTCCAGTGTGGTTCTGTAGAGCATGGTGCGTCCAACACCAGGGTCCTGGGGTCCAGTGTGGTTCTGTAGAGCATGGTGGGTCCAACACCAGGGTCCTGGGGTCCATTCCACCCATAAGTCAAATGGTTTCCATGTGTCACAAAGAGGCTTTGGATAAAAGCATCTGCAAAATGGCATTTAGTAGTAGTAATATTATTAGTAGTAATATTATTAGTAGTAATATTATTAGTAGTATTTATTATTAGTAGTATTTATTATTAGTAGATCAGTGATGTCCATCAGGCTGGTTCTCCTGTCCTTCACTAGTTGATAGATCAGGCTGGGCTCCTGTCCTTCACTAGTTGATAGATCAGTGATGTCCATCAGGCTGGTTCTCCTGTCCTTCACTAGTTGATAGATCAGTGATGTCCATCAGGCTGGTCTCCTGTCCTTCACTAGTTGATAGATCAGGCTGGTCTCCTGTCCTTCACTAGGTGATAGATCAGTGATGTCCATCAGGCTGGTTCTCCTGTCCTTCACTAGTTGATAGATCAGGCTGGTCTCCTGTCCTTCACTAGGTGATAGATCAGTGATGTCCATCAGGCTGGTTCTCCTGTCCTTCACTAGTTGATAGATCAGTGATGTCCATCAGGCTGGTCTCCTGTCCTTCACTAGTTGATAGATCAGGCTGGTCTCCTGTTCTTCACTAGGTGATAGATCAGTGATGTCCATCAGGCTGGTTCTCCTGTCCTTCACTAGTTGATAGATCAGTGATGTCCATCAGGCTGGTTCTCCTGTCCTTCACTAGTTGATAGATCAGTGATGTCCATCAGGCTGGTCTCCTGTCCTTCACTAGTTGATAGATCAGTGATGTCCATCAGGCTGGTTCTCCTGTCCTTCACTAGTTGATAGATCAGGCTGGGCTCCTGTCCTTCACTAGTTGATAGATCAGTGATGTCCATCAAGCTGGTCTCCTGTCCTTCACTAGTTGATAGATCAGTGATGTCCATCAGGCTGGTTCTCCTGTCCTTCACTAGTTGATAGATCAGGCTGGGCTCCTGTCCTTCACTAGGTGATAGATCAGTGATGTCCATCAGGCTGGTGTGCTGTGTTAGCTAACAAACCAACTAACTGAGTTTCTCGTCTCCCTGTCAGATCTCTCTACGGGGCGGCTGGCCTTCACCAACCTGGTTAATATGGACTTTATGGATCTAAAGGTATCACACACTCTCAATGTCGTCTCATTAGCTTTTAGAGTGGTCTCCTTTCCCCCGTCCAGTATGGGTGGTAGCCTCCCCCTGTCCTTTAGGGTCCAGTATGGGTGGTAGCCTCCCCCTGTCCTTTAGGGTCCAGTATGGGTGGTAGCCTCCCCCCTGTCCTTTAGGGTCCAGTATGGGTGGTAGCCTCCCCCCTGTCCTTTAGGGTCCAGTATGGGTGGTAGCCTCCCCCCTGTCCTTTAGGGTCCAGTATGGGTGGTAGCCTCCCCCTGTCCTTTAGGGTCCAGTATGGGTGGTAGCCTCCCCCCTGTCCTTTAGGGTCCAGTATGGGTGGTAGCCTCCCCCCTGTCCTTTAGGGTCCAGTATGGGTGGTAGCCTCCCCCCTGTCCTTTAGGGTCCAGTATGGGTGGTAGCCTCCCCCTGTCCTTTAGGGTCCAGTATGGGTGGTAGCCCCCCCCTGTCCTTTAGGGTCCAGTATGGGTGGTAGCCTCCCCCCTGTCCTTTAGGGTCCAGTATGGGTGGTAGCCTCCCCCCTGTCCTTTAGGGTCCAGTATGGGTGGTAGCCTCCCCCCTGTCCTTTAGGGTCCAGTATGGGTGGTAGCCTCCCCCCTGTCCTTTAGGGTCCAGTATGGGTGGTAGCCTCCCCCCTGTCCTTTAGGGTCCAGTATGGGTGGTAGCCTCCCCCCTGTCCTTTAGGGTCCAGTATGGGTGGTAGCCTCCCCCTGTCCTTTAGGGTCCAGTATGGGTGGTAGCCTCCCCCCTGTCCTTTAGGGTCCAGTATGGGTGGTAGCCTCCCCCCTGTCCTTTAGGGTCCAGTATGGGTGGTAGCCTCCCCCCTGTCCTTTAGGGTCCAGTATGGGTGGTAGCCTCCCCCCTGTCCTTTAGGGTCCAGTATGGGTGGTAGCCTCCCCCTGTCCTTTAGGGTCCAGTATGGGTGGTAGCCTCCCCCCTGTCCTTTAGGGTCCAGTATGGGTGGTAGCCTCCCCCCTGTCCTTTAGGGTCCAGTATGGGTGGTAGCCTCCCCCTGTCCTTTAGGGTCCAGTATGGGTGGTAGCCTCCCCCCTGTCCTTTAGGGTCCAGTATGGGTGGTAGCCTCCCCCCTGTCCTTTAGGGTCCAGTATGGGTGGTAGCCTCCCCCCTGTCCTTTAGGGTCCAGTATGGGTGGTAGCCTCCCCCCTGTCCTTTAGGGTCCAGTATGGGTGGTAGCCTCCCCCCTGTCCTTTAGGGTCCAGTATGGGTGGTAGCCTCCCCCCTGTCCTTTAGGGTCCAGTATGGGTGGTAGCCTCCCCCCTGTCCTTTAGGGTCCAGTATGGGTGGTAGCCTCCCCCCTGTCCTTTAGGGTCCAGTATGGGTGGTAGCCTCCCCCTGTCCTTTAGGGTCCAGTATGGGTGGTAGCCTCCCCCCTGTCCTTTAGGGTCCAGTATGGGTGGTAGCCTCCCCCCTGTCCTTTAGGGTCCAGTATGGGTGGTAGCCTCCCCCCTGTCCTTTAGGGTCCAGTATGGGTGGTAGCCTCCCCCTGTCCTTTAGGGTCCAGTATGGGTGGTAGCCTCCCCCCTGTCCTTTAGGGTCCAGTATGGGTGGTAGCCTCCCCCCTGTCCTTTAGGGTCCAGTATGGGTGGTAGCTCCCCCCTGTCCTTTAGGGTCCAGTATGGGTGGTAGCTCCCCCCTGTCCTTTAGGGTCCAGTATGGGTGGTAGCCTCCCCCTGTCCTTTAGGGTCCAGTATGGGTGGTAGCCTCCCCCCTGTCCTTTAGGGTCCAGTATGGGTGGTAGCCTCCCCCCTGTCCTTTAGGGTCCAGTATGGGTGGTAGCCTCCCCCCTGTCCTTTAGGGTCCAGTATGGGTGGTAGCCTCCCCCCTGTCCTTTAGGGTCCAGTATGGGTGGTAGCCTCCCCCTGTCCTTTAGGGTCCAGTATGGGTGGTAGCCTCCCCCCTGTCCTTTAGGGTCCAGTATGGGTGGTAGCCTCCCCCCTGTCCTTTAGGGTCCAGTATGGGTGGTAGCCTCCCCCCTGTCCTTTAGGGTCCAGTATGGGTGGTAGCCTGTCCTTTAGGGTCCAGTATGGGTGGTAGCCTCCCCCCTGTCCTTTAGGGTCCAGTATGGGTGGTAGCCTCCCCCCTGTCCTTTAGGGTCCAGTATGGGTGGTAGCCTCCCCCCTGTCCTTTAGGGTCCAGTATGGGTGGTAGCCTCCCCCCTGTCCTTTAGGGTCCAGTATGGGTGGTAGCCTCCCCCCTGTCCTTTAGGGTCCAGTATGGGTGGTAGCCTCCCCCCTGTCCTTTAGGGTCCAGTATGGGTGGTAGCCTCCCCCTGTCCTTTAGGGTCCAGTATGGGTGGTAGCCTCCCCCTGTCCTTTAGGGTCCAGTATGGGTGGTAGCCTCCCCCCTGTCCTTTAGGGTCCAGTATGGGTGGTAGCCTCCCCCTGTCCTTTAGGGTCCAGTATGGGTGGTAGCCTCCCCCCTGTCCTTTAGGGTCCAGTATGGGTGGTAGCCTCCCCCCTGTCCTTTAGGGTCCAGTATGGGTGGTAGCCTCCCCCCTGTCCTTTAGGGTCCAGTATGGGTGGTAGCCTCCCCCTGTCCTTTAGGGTCCAGTATGGGTGGTAGCCTCCCCCCTGTCCTTTAGGGTCCAGTATGGGTGGTAGCCTCCCCCCTGTCCTTTAGGGTCCAGTATGGGTGGTAGCCTCCCCCCTGTCCTTTAGGGTCCAGTATGGGTGGTAGCCTCCCCCCTGTCCTTTAGGGTCCAGTATGGGTGGTAGCCTCCCCCTGTCCTTTAGGGTCCAGTATGGGTGGTAGCCTCCCCCTGTCCTTTAGGGTCCAGTATGGGTGGTAGCCTCCCCCTGTCCTTTAGGGTCCAGTATGGGTGGTAGCCTCCCCCCTGTCCTTTAGGGTCCAGTATGGGTGGTAGCCTCCCCCCTGTCCTTTAGGGTCCAGTATGGGTGATAGCCTCCCCCCTGTCCTTTAGGGTCCAGTATGGGTGGTAGCCTCCCCCCTGTCCTTTAGGGTCCAGTATGGGTGGTAGCCTCCCCCCTGTCCTTTAGGGTCCAGTATGGGTGGTAGCCTCCCCCTGTCCTTTAGGGTCCAGTATGGGTGGTAGCCTCCCCCCTGTCCTTTAGGGTCCAGTATGGGTGGTAGCCTCCCCCTGTCCTTTAGGGTCCAGTATGGGTGGTAGCCTCCCCCCTGTCCTTTAGGGTCCATTATGGGTGGTAGCCTCCCCCTGTCCTTTAGGGTCCAGTATGGGTGGTAGCCTCCCCCTGTCCTTTAGGGTCCAGTATGGGTGGTAGCCTCCCCCCTGTCCTTTAGGGTCCAGTATGGGTGGTAGCCTCCCCCTGTCCTTTAGGGTCCAGTATGGGTGGTAGCCTCCCCCTGTCCTTTAGGGTCCAGTATGGGTGGTAGCCTCCCCCTGTCCTTTAGGGTCCAGTATGGGTGGTAGCCTCCCCCTGTCCTTTAGGGTCCAGTATGGGTGGTAGCCTCCCCCTGTCCTTTAGGGTCCAGTATGGGTGGTAGCCTCCCCCTGTCCTTTAGGGTCCAGTATGGGTGGTAGCCTCCCCCTGTCCTTTAGGGTCCAGTATGGGTGGTAGCCTCCCCCCTGTCCTTTAGGGTCCAGTATGGGTGGTAGCCTCCCCCCTGTCCTTTAGGGTCCAGTATGGGTGGTAGCCTCCCCCCTGTCCTTTAGGGTCCAGTATGGGTGGTAGCATCCCCCCTGTCCTTTAGGGTCCAGTATGGGTGGTAGCCTCCCCCTGTCCTTTAGGGTCCAGTATGGGTGGTAGCCTCCCCCCTGTCCTTTAGGGTCCAGTATGGGTGGTTGTAATTCTGTCTCTGTGATCCAGGTCCGATTCCCCCCCGGCACCGTAGACGATCAGACTCTGGCCAGTGACGGCGCAGACAGCGACCGCTTCAGTGGGAGTGTCTCCAGCTTCCTGGCCAATGAGAAGCTCATGTCTGTGGACAGCATGAACAGTGATGTCACAGGTGAGGCTGTGAGACTTTCTGAACTATATATATATAACTATAACTATAACTATATATATATATATAGCTGGTGGTGGTTATAAGCTGTGTATTGTGGTGATGGTGGTTATAAGCTGTGTATTGTGTCTGAACTCCTCTCCTCTCTGATGGTGGTTATAAGCTGTGTATTGTGGTGATGGTGGTTATAAGCTGTGTATTGTGTCTGAACTCCTCTCCTCTCTGATGGTGGTTATAAGCTGTGTATTGTGTCTGAACTCCTCTCCTCTCTGATGGTGGTTATAAGCTGTGTATTGTGTCTGAACTCCTCTCCTCTCTGATGGTGGTTATAAGCTGTGTATTGTGTCTGAACTCCTCTCCTCTCTGATGGTGGTTATAAGCTGTGTATTGTGTCTGAACTCCTCTCCTCTCTGATGGTGGTTATAAGCTGTGTATTGTGTCTGAACTCCTCTCCTCTCTGATGGTGGTTATAAGCTGTGTATTGTGTCTGAACTCCTCTCCTCTCTGATGGTGGTTATAAGCTGTGTATTGTGTCTGAACTCCTCTCCTCTCTGATGGTGGTTATAAGCTGTGTATTGTGTCTGAACTCCTCTCCTCTCTGATGGTGGTTATAAGCTGTGTATTGTGTCTGAACTCCTCTCCTCTCTGGTGGTGGTTATAAGCTGTGTATTGTGTCTGAACTCCTCTCCTCTCTGATGGTGATTATAAGCTGTGTATTGTGTCTGAACTCCTCTCCTCTCTGATGGTGGTTATAAGCTGTGTATTGTGTCTGAACTCCTCTCCTCTCTGATGGTGGTTATAAGCTGTGTATTGTGTCTGAACTCCTCTCCTCTCTGATGGTGGTTATAAGCTGTGTATTGTGTCTGAACTCCTCTCCTCTCTGGTGGTGGTTATAAGCTGTGTATTGTGTCTGAACTCCTCTCCTCTCTGGTGGTGGTTATAAGCTGTGTATTGTGTCTGAACTCCTCTCCTCTCTGGTGGTGGTTATAAGCTGTGTATTGTGTCTGAACTCCTCTCCTCTCTGATGGTGGTTATAAGCTGTGTATTGTGTCTGAACTCCTCTCCTCTCTGGTGGTGGTTATAAGCTGTGTATTGTGTCTGAACTCCTCTCCTCTCTGATGGTGGTTATAAGCTGTGTATTGTGTCTGAACTCCTCTCCTCTCTGATGGTGGTTATAAGCTGTGTATTGTGTCTGAACTCCTCTCCTCTCTGATGGTGGTTATAAGCTGTGTATTGTGTCTGAACTCCTCTCCTCTCTGGTGGTGGTTATAAGCTGTGTATTGTGTCTGAACTCCTCTCCTCTCTGATGGTGGTTATAAGCTGTGTATTGTGGTGATGGTGGTTATAAGCTGTGTATTGTGTCTGAACTCCTCTCCTCTCTGATGGTGGTTATAAGCTGTGTATTGTGTCTGAACTCCTCTCCTCTCTGGTGGTGGTTATAAGCTGTGTATTGTGTCTGAACTCCTCTCCTCTCTGATGGTGGTTATAAGCTGTGTATTGTGTCTGAACTCCTCTCCTCTCTGATGGTGGTTATAAGCTGTGTATTGTGTCTGAACTCCTCTCCTCTCTGGTGGTGGTTATAAGCTGTGTATTGTGTCTGAACTCCTCTCCTCTCTGGTGGTGGTTATAAGCTGTGTATTGTGTCTGAACTCCTCTCCTCTCTGATGGTGGTTATAAGCTGTGTATTGTGTCTGAACTCCTCTCCTCTCTGATGGTGGTTATAAGCTGTGTATTGTGTCTGAACTCCTCTCCTCTCTGGTGGTGGTTATAAGCTGTGTATTGTGTCTGAACTCCTCTCCTCTCTGGTGGTGGTTATAAGCTGTGTATTGTGTCTGAACTCCTCTCCTCTCTGGTGGTGGTTATAAGCTGTGTATTGTGTCTGAACTCCTCTCCTCTCTGGTGGTGGTTATAAGCTGTGTATTGTGTCTGAACTCCTCTCCTCTCTGATGGTGGTTATAAGCTGTGTATTGTGTCTGAACTCCTCTCCTCTCTGATGGTGGTTATAAGCTGTGTATTGTGTCTGTTTGATCCCCAGATGACGACGTCGACGTGAACGACCTGCAGGATGAAGAACTGGACCTGTACTTAAACCAGCTGGTTGGCCCTGCCATGCAGAGAGGACGGGTGGAGGGCCAGGAGATACCTGTTGCTGTAAGATGACCTCTCCTCCTGCTTTCTCCTCTCTCTCCCCTCTCTCTCCCCCCTGCTTTCTCCTCTCTCTCTCTCCCCTGCTTCCTCCCCGTCTCCTCTCCCCTCTTTCTCCCCGTCTCCCCTCTCTCTCTCCCCTGCTTTCTCCCCGTCTCCCCTCTCTCTCTCCCCTCTCTCTCTCCCCTCTCTCTCTCCCCTGCTTTCTCCCCTGCTTTCTCCCCGTCTCCCCTCTCTCTCTCCCCTGCTGTCTCCCCGTCTCCTCTCCCCTCTCTCTCTCCCCTGCTTTCTCCCCGTCTCCCCTCTCTCTCTCCCCTGCTGTCTCCCCGTCTCCTCTCCTCTCTCTCTCTCCCCTGCTGTCTTCCCCTCTCCCCTCTCTCTCTCTCCCCTGCTTTCTCCCCGTCTCCCCTCTCTCTCTCCCCTGCTTTCTCCCCGTCTCCCCTCTCTCTCTCCCCTCTCTCTCTCCCCTGCTTTCTCCCCGTCTCCCCTGCTTTCTCCCCGTCTCCCCTCTCTCTCTCCCCTGCTGTCTCCCCGTCTCCTCTCCTCTCTCCCCTGCTGTCTCCTCTCCTCTCTCTCTCTCCCCTGCTGTCTTCCCCTCTCCCCTCTCTCTCTCTCCCCTGCTGTCTTCCCCTCTCCCCTCTCTCTCTCTCCCCTGCTGTCTTCCCCTCTCCCCTCTCTCTCTCCCCTGCTTTCTCCCCGTCTCTCTCTCTCTCTCCTCTGCTGTCTTCCCCTCTCAACACATGTCATTGTTATATCTGTCTGTTTGTGCTTCTACACCTGCATTGCTTGCTGTTTGGGGGGGGTTTTAGGCTGGGTTTCTGTAGAGCACTTTGAGATATCAGCTGATGTAAGAAGGGCTTTATAAATGATTTGATTTGTTTCTTCGTTCATAATAATATTGTATTGATTTTCAGGACCAGCCAACCAACCAAGACTATTCATCTCAGCCCAGTTCCACAGAACCACAGAACCGATACCAGTTCCTGGATGACTATGATCAGGTGGATACCGCTCCTCCATGACTCTATTACTATGATCAGGTGGATACCGCTCCTCCACGACTCTATTACTATGATCAGGTGGATACCGCTCCTCCATGACTCTATTACTATGATCAGGTGGATACCGCTCCTCCATGACTCTATGATCAGGTGGATACCGCTCCTCCATGACTCTATTACTATGATCAGGTGGATACCGCTCCTCCATGACTCTATGATCAGGTGGATACCGCTCCTCCATGACTCTATTACTATGATCAGGTGGATACCGCTCCTCCATGACTCTATGATCAGGTGGATACCGCTCCTCCATGACTCTATGATCAGGTGGATACCGCTCCTCCATGACTCTATTACTATGATCAGGTGGATACCGCTCCTCCATGACTCTATGATCAGGTGGATACCGCTCCTCCATGACTCTATTACTATGATCAGGTGGATACCGCTCCTCCATGACTCTATTACTATGATCAGGTGGATACCGCTCCTCCATGACTCTATTACTATGATCAGGTGGATACCGCTCCTCCATGACTCTATTACTATGATCAGGTGGATACCGCTCCTCCATGACTCTATGATCAGGTGGATACCGCTCCTCCATGACTCTATGATCAGGTGGATACCGCTCCTCCATGACTCTATGATCAGGTGGATACCGCTCCTCCATGACTCTATGATCAGGTGGATACCGCTCCTCCATGACTCTATGATCAGGTGGATACCGCTCCTCCATGACTCTATGATCAGGTGGATACCGCTCCTCCATGACTCTATGATCAGGTGGATACCGCTCCTCCATGACTCTATGATCAGGTGGATACCGCTCCTCCATGACTCTATGATCAGGTGGATACCGCTCCTCCATGACTCTATGATCAGGTGGATACCGCTCCTCCATGACCTCTATGATCAGGTGGATACCGCTCCTCCATGACTCTATGATCAGGTGGATACCGCTCCTCCATGACTCTGTGATCAGGTGGATACCGCTCCTCCATGACTCTATGATCAGGTGGATACCGCTCCTCCATGACTCTATTACTATGATCAGGTGGATACCGCTCCTCCATGACTCTATTACTATGATCAGGTGGATACCGCTCCTCCACGACTCTATGATCAGGTGGATACCGCTCCTCCATGACTCTATGATCAGGTGGATACCGCTCCTCCATGACTCTATGATCAGATGGATACCGCTCCTCCATGACTCTATTACTATGATCAGGTGGATACCGCTCCTCCATGACTCTATTACTATGATCAGGTGGATACCGCTCCTCCATGACTCTATTACTATGATCAGGTGGATACCGCTCCTCCATGACTCTATTACTATGATCAGGTGGATACCGCTCCTCCATGACTCTATTACTATGATCAGGTGGATACCGCTCCTCCATGACTCTATTACTATGATCAGGTGGATACCGCTCCTCCATGACTCTATGATCAGGTGGATACCGCTCCTCCATGACTCTATGATCAGGTGGATACCGCTCCTCCATGACTCTATGATCAGGTGGATACCGCTCCTCCATGACTCTATGATCAGGTGGATACCGCTCCTCCATGACTCTATGATCAGGTGGATACCGCTCCTCCATGACTCTATGATCAGGTGGATACCGCTCCTCCATGACTCTATGATCAGGTGGATACCGCTCCTCCATGACTCTATGATCAGGTGGATACCGCTCCTCCATGACTCTATGATCAGGTGGATACCGCTCCTCCATGACTCTATGATCAGGTGGATACCGCTCCTCCATGACTCTATGATCAGGTGGATACCGCTCCTCCATGACTCTATGATCAGGTGGATACCGCTCCTCCATGACTCTATGATCAGGTGGATACCGCTCCTCCACGACTCTATGATCAGGTGGATACCGCTCCTCCACGACTCTATGATCAGGTGGATACCGCTCCTCCATGACTCTATGATCAGGTGGATACCGCTCCTCCATGACTCTATGATCAGGTGGATACCGCTCCTCCATGACTCTATGATCAGGTGGATACCGCTCCTCCATGACTCTATGATCAGGTGGATACCGCTCCTCCACGACTCTATGATCAGGTGGATACCGCTCCTCCATGACTCTATGATCAGGTGGATACCGCTCCTCCATGACTCTATGATCAGGTGGATACCGCTCCTCCATGACTCTATGATCAGGTGGATACCGCTCCTCCATGACTCTATTACTTTCCGGACGGGCAGCCAGTGTTGACTCGGTGGGCTGTGATTGGCAGCCAGTGTTGACTCTGTGGGCTGTGATTGGCAGCCGAGCAGCCAGTGTTGACTCGGTGGGCTGTGATTGGCAGCCGAGCAGCCAGTGTTGACTAGGTGGGCTGTGATTGGCAGCCAGTGTTGACTAGGTGGGCTGTGATTGGCAGCCAGTGTTGACTAGGTGGGCTGTGATTGGCAGCCAGTGTTGACTAGGTGGGCTGTGATTGGCAGCCAGTGTTGACTCGGTGGGCTGTGATTGGCAGCCAGTGTTGACTCGGTGGGCTGTGATTGGCAGCCAGTGTTGACTAGGTGGGCTGTGATTGGCAGCTGAGCAGCCAGTGTTGACTCGGTGGGCTGTGATTGGCAGCCGGGCAGCCAGTGTTGACTAGGTGGGCTGTGATTGGCAGCCGAGCAGCCAGTGTTGACTCGGTGGGCTGTGATTGGCAGCCGGGCAGCCAGTGTTGACTAGGTGGGCTGTGATTGGCAGCTGAGCAGCCAGTGTTGACTAGGTGGGCTGTGATTGGCAGCCAGTGTTGACTATTCAGTCAGTTGGAAACCTTTTTATAACCTAAAGTCCATCTCCTGTATCTCGTTCATCAATCGTGAGGTTAAATGTTCACGGTGTCACATCTGGACCAGTAAACCAAAGGATTGTCTAGGTTTCTTTTCCTAGGACGTCGGTGTAACCGATGTGAAATGGCTAGTTAGTTAGCGGTGGTGCGCGGCTAATAGCGTTTCAATCGGCTTACGTCACTCGCTCTGAGACCTTGAAGTAGTTGTCCCCCTTTGCCCTGCAAAGGGCCGCGGCATTTTGTGGCGCGATGGGTAACGATGCTTCGTGGGGGTGGCAGTTGTTGATGTGTGCAGAGGGTCCCTGGTTCGAGCCCAGGTTGGGGCGATGAGAGGGACAGAAGCTATACTGGTACATCGGGGCTTGTCAGACAAGACCAAAGTCGCTCACTTTAGCGTCAGTGTAGCTTCCCTGAATCGCATCGCTGACAGAGCTGTTCATCTGGGTTTTTTTGTTGTACGATTTATCTGCAGATCAATGATAACATTTAGATGGTGAATCATCACTGCACGAACAACAGGAAGTGGAGAGCCTTATTCTGGTCCATATATGATCATTAGAGCCCTCACGGGACAACAGGAAGTGGTGAGCCTTATTCTGGTCCATATTTGATCATTAGAGCCCTCACGGAACAACAGGAAGTGGAGAGCCTTATTCTGGTCCATATATGATCATTAGAGCCCTCACGGAACAACAGGAAGTGGAGAGCCTTATTCTGGTCCATATATGATCATTAGAGCCCTCACGGAATCCAGGCATTAAAACAAAATTCAACAATGAGTTGAACTTAGTACATAATTAACTAAATGTATTAATTAGCCCGACTATCGTTTTTGATTGATTAGGATCCTGTATTTGCCCGACAAAGACACTAGCTGGTCTTACAGAGGTCCAACATAACGACAGACGTGACAGACAAAAGACTTTACAATTTACATATGTTAAAAACATTAACATGTAGCGTGTGCTCATCCATCAGTTACATGTCAGTAGATACAGTGGGGCAAAAAAGTATTTAGTCAGCCACCAATTGTGCAAGTTCTCCCACTTAAAAAGATGAGAGGCCTGTCATTTTCATCACAGGTACATGTCAACTATGACAGACAAAATGAGAAGAAAAAAAATCCAGAAAATCACATTGTAGGATTTTTTTATGAATTTATTTGCAAATTATGGTGGAAAATAAGTATTTGGTCACCTACAAACAAGCAAGATTTCTGGCTCTCACAGACCTGTAACTTCTTCTTTAAGAGGCTCCTCTGTCCTCCACTCGTTACCTGTATTAATGGCACCTGTTTGAACTTGTTATCAGTATAAAAGACACCTGTCCACAACCTCAAACAGTCACACTCCAAACTCCACTATGGCCAAGACCAAAGAGCTGTCAAAGAACACCAGAAACAAAATTGTAGACCTGCACCAGGCTGGGAAGACTGAATCTGCAATAGGTAAGCAGCTTGGTTTGAAGAAATCAACTGTGGGAGCAATTATTAGGAAATGGAAGACATACAAGACCACTGATAATCTCCCTCGATCTGGGGCTCCACGCAAGATCTCACCCCGTGGGGTCAAAATTATCACAAGAACGGTGAGCAAAAATCCCAGAAGCACACGGGGGGGACCTAGTGAATGACCTGCAGAGAGCTGGGACCAAAGTAACAAAGCCTACCATCAGTAACACACTACGCCGCCAGGGACTCAAATCCTGCAGTGCCAGACGTGTCCCCATGCTTAAGCCAGTACATGTCCAGGCCCGTCTGAAGTTTGCTAGAGAGCATTTGGATGATCCAGAAGAGGATTGGGAGAATGTCATATGGTCAGATGAAACCAAAATATAACTTTTTGGTAAAAACTCGTCGTGTTTCGTGGACAAAGAATGCTGAGTTGCATCCAAAGAACACCATACCTACTGTGAAGCATGGGGGTGGAAACATCATGCTTTAGGGCTGTTTTTCTGCACAGGGACCAGGACGACTGAAAGGAAAGAATGAATGGGGCCATGTATCGTGAGATTTTGAGTGAAAACCTCCTTCCATCAGCAAAGGCATTGAAGATGAAACGTGGCTGGGTCTTTCAGCATGACAATGATCCCAAACACACCACCCGGGCAACGAAGGAGTGGCTTCGCAAGAAGCATTTCAAGGTCCTGGAGTGGCCTAGCCAGTCTCCAGATCTCAACCCCATAGAAAATCTTTGGAGGGAGTTGAAAGTCCGTGTTGCCCAGCGACAGCCCCAAAACATCACTGCTCTAGAGGAGATCTGCATGGAGGAATGGGCCAAAATACCAGCAACAGTGTGTGAAAACCTTGTGAAGACTTACAGAAAACGTTTGACCTGTGTCATTGCCAACAAAGGGTGTATAACAAAGTATTGAGAAACTTTTTTGTTATTGACCAAATACTTATTTTCCACCATAATTTGCAAATAAATTCATAAAAAATCCTACAATGTGATTTTCTGGATTTCTTTTCTAATTTTGTCTGTCATAGTTGACGTGTACCTATGATGAAAATTACAGGCCTCTCTCATCGTTTTAAGTGGGAGAACTTGCACAATTGGTGACTGACTAAAAACTTTTTTGCCCCACTGTACACAACCAGTATGTCACGTGGAGGAGAGGTGTTGTCCCGTGAGGTGTTGCTTTATCTGTTTTTTGAAACCAGGTTCGCTGTTCACTTGCGCTATATAAGATGGGAGATCCATGCACTCATGGCTCTGTATAAAACTGTATGTTTCCTTGAATTTGTTCTGGTCCTGGGGACTGTGAAAAGACCCCTGGTGGCATGTCTGGTGGGGGTATGTGTGTTTGTCAGAGCTGTGTGTAAGTTTTACTATGCCAACAATTTGGAATTTCCCAACACATTAATGTTTATTATAAAAACAAGAAGTGACTGTCACTTTGCTCAAGTCTTAGCCAAGATTACCAGTTTATTACTGTCCACCCATTCCAAAACAGATTGCAGCTCTTTGTTAAGGGTTTCAGTGACTATATTAGCTGGGGTTGCTGACGCATATATATGGTTGAATCATCAGCGTGCTTTGTTTAATGCCAGTGGCAGGTCATTGGTAAAAAGAGTAGAGGTCCTAGAGAGCTGCCCTGTGGTACACCACACTGTTTGAAATTAGAGAAGCTTCCATTAAAGAAAACCCCCTGAGTTCTATTAGATTGCCATATTGTGGATTCAGAGCTGAGGTTGAAAAGCCATAACACAGGTTTCCCCCCACCGATAGGTTATGGTCAATATCAAAGAAGATTTGATTAAATATTAAAGTTTTTTAATGTTCTTAGTCCTGGTCATATATCCAAAACGACTGACAATACACTGAATTCATGTTCAGTAATTTAAATTGTAAAGTAATGTCTTTCTACACAATACCACAAATGTTTCCAATCTGGGAGGTAAACTCGATAAAGTATTGAATAATTTAGTGTGTATTTCGGATCAAATCAAGGCAGTAGAATGTACCAGATTCCACAAATTTCAACCACCTCTGGCTCGGTTGGGCCTGGTTGGCTACGACTCTGGCTCGGTTGGGCCTGGTTGGCTACGACTCTGGCTCGGCGGGGGCCTGGTTGGCTACGACTCTGGCTCGGGGGGAGGGCCTGGTTGGCTACGACTCTGGCTCGGGGGGAGGGCCTGGTTGGCTACGACTCTGGCTCGGGGGGAGGGCCTGGTTGGCTACGACTGGCTCGGCGGGGGCCTGGTTGGCTACGACTCTGGCTCGCCGGGGCCTGGTTGGCTACGACTCTGGCTCGCCGGGGCCTGGTTGGCTACGACTCTGGCTCGGCGGGGGCCTGGTTGGCTACGACTCTGGCTCGGGGGGAGGGCCTGGTTGGCTACGACTCTGGCTCGGGGGGAGGGCCTGGTTGGCTACGACTCTGGCTCGGGGGGAGGGCCTGGTTGGCTACGACTCTGGCTCGGGGGGAGGGCCTGGTTGGCTACGACTCTGGCTCGGCCGGGGCCTGGTTGGCTACGACTCTGGCTCGCCGGGGCCTGGTTGGCTACGACTCTGGCTCGCCGGGGGCCTGGTTGGCTACGACTCTGGCTCGGGGGGAGGGCCTGGTTGGCTACGACTCTGGCTAGGCGGGCGGGGCCTGGTTGGCTACGACTCTGGCTCGGCGGGCGGGGCCTGGTTGGCTACGACTCTGGCTCGGCGGGCGGGGCCTGGTTGGCTACGACTCTGGCTCGGCGGGCGGGGCCTGGTTGGCTACGACTCTGGCTCGGGGGGAGGGCCTGGTTGGCTACGACTCTGGCTCGGGGGGAGGGCCTGGTTGGCTACGACTCTGGCTCGCCGGGGCCTGGTTGGCTACGACTCTGGCTCGGCGGGGGCCTGGTTGGCTACGACTCTGGCTCGGCGGGGGCCTGGTTGGCTACGACTCTGGCTCGGCGGGGCCTGGTTGGCTACGACTGTGGCTCGGGGGGAGGGCCTGGTTGGCTACGACTCTGGCTCGGCGGGGCCTGGTTGGCTACGACTCTGGCTCGGCGGGGGCCTGGTTGGCTATTCCTATGTACTAGCGGAAAACACTGGTATATTGAAACCTTTTTTTATGAAGACTAAGAGCAGCTCAGTCATACACTTGTCAGCCAATGGATCTTGTTCACAACTAGTATCCTTTATTCATCTTCCTGTACAAACTAAACAGTATATATTAGTGTTCTATTTCAGCCTGGTTTCACTAAGATTGGATTGTTTGTCCTGTCATGAGTGTTTCCAGATGCCTGACGTGCGGCTTGCTGCTACAGGGATGGACTCGTGTCCTGGTAGTGACGAGGAGGACACTGAGGACGAACTGGAGACGGCTAGGAGACACACTTCTACCAGACACAGACTGCTGCTGTCCAGCACCTCCCGACAGCTGGTATGATCACGTCTCTGTCCCCCGTCTGTCTGTCTCTCCATCTCACTGCTTCAGCTGGTATGATCACGTCTCTGTCCCCCCGTCTGTCTGTCTCTCCATCTCACTGCTTCAGCTGGTATGATCACGTCTCTGTCCCCCCGTCTGTCTGTCTCTCCATCTCACTGCTTCAGCTGGTATGATCACGTCTCTGTCCCCCGTCTGTCTGTCTCTCCATCTCACTGCTTCAGCTGGTATGATCACGTCTCTGTCCCCCGTCTGTCTGTCTCTCCATCTCACTGCTTCAGCTGGTATGATCACGTCTCTGTCCCCCCGTCTGTCTGTCTCTCCATCTCACTGCTTCAGCTGGTATGATCACGTCTCTGTCCCCGTCTGTCTCTCCATCTCACTGCTTCAGCTGGTATGATCACGTCTCTGTCCCCCCGTCTGTCTGTCTCTCCATCTCACTGCTTCAGCTGGTATGATCACGTCTCTGTCCCCCCGTCTGTCTGTCTCTCCATCTCACTGCTTCAGCTGGTATGATCACGTCTCTGTCCCCCCGTCTGTCTGTCTCTCCATCTCACTGCTTCAGCTGGTATGATCACGTCTCTGTCCCCCGTCTGTCTGTCTCTCCATCTCACTGCTTCAGCTGGTATGATCACGTCTCTGTCCCCCGTCTGTCTGTCTCTCCATCTCACTGCTTCAGCTGGTATGATCACGTCTCTGTCCCCCCGTCTGTCTGTCTCTCCATCTCACTGCTTCAGCTGGTATGATCACGTCTCTGTCCCCCCGTCTGTCTGTCTCTCCATCTCACTGCTTCAGCTGGTATGATCACGTCTCTGTCCCCCCGTCTGTCTGTCTCTCCATCTCACTGCTTCAGCTGGTATGATCACGTCTCTGTCCCCCCGTCTGTCTGTCTCTCCATCTCACTGCTTCAGCTGGTATGATCACGTCTCTGTCCCCCCGTCTGTCTGTCTCTCCATCTCACTGCTTCAGCTGGTATGATCACGTCTCTGTCCCCCCGTCTGTCTGTCTCTCCATCTCACTGCTTCAGCTGGTATGATCACGTCTCTGTCCCCCGTCTGTCTGTCTCTCCATCTCACTGCTTCAGCTGGTATGATCACGTCTCTGTCCCCCCGTCTGTCTGTCTCTCCATCTCACTGCTTCAGCTGGTATGATCACGTCTCTGTCCCCCGTCTGTCTGTCTCTCCATCTCACTGCTTCAGCTGGTATGATCACGTCTCTGTCCCCCGTCTGTCTGTCTCTCCATCTCACTGCTTCAGCTGGTATGATCACGTCTCTGTCCCCCCGTCTGTCTGTCTCTCCATCTCACTGCTTCAGCTGGTATGATCACGTCTCTGTCCCCCGTCTGTCTGTCTCTCCATCTCACTGCTTCAGCTGGTATGATCACGTCTCTGTCCCCCCGTCTGTCTGTCTCTCCATCTCACTGCTTCTGTTTGACCTTGGTTGGTTTTCAGTAGAAAACACAAAGCTGAACAACAGTTGCAAAACAGAATGTACCATTTAAAAAAATATAATTTCACCTTTATTTAACCAGGTAGGCTAGTTGAGAACAAGTCCTTTATTTAACCAGGTAGGCTAGTTGAGAACAAGTCCTTTATTTAACCAGGTAGGCTAGTTGAGAACAAGTCCTTTATTTAACCAGGTAGGCTAGTTGAGAACAAGTCCTTTATTTAACCAGGTAGGCCAGTTGAGAACAAGTCCTTTATTTAACCAGGTAGGCTAGTTGAGAACAAGTCCTTTATTTAACCAGGTAGGCTAGTTGAGAACAAGTCCTTTATTTAACCAGGTAGGCCAGTTGAGAACCAGTCCTTTATTTAACCAGGTAGGCTAGTTGAGAACCAGTCCTTTATTTAACCAGGTAGGCTAGTTGAGAACAAGTCCTTTATTTAACCAGGTAGGCTAGTTGAGAACAAGTCCTTTATTTAACCAGGTAGGCTAGTAGAGAACAAGTCCTTTATTTAACCAGGTAGGCTAGTTGAGAACAAGTCCTTTATTTAACCAGGTAGTCTAGTTGTGTGATGTGAGCAAATGAGGTGAGATAAGGGAGGTCAGTCCCAAACAATCAGTATTTGATAAGTTGATATAGCGTTTTGGTTTCTAAATGTTTTTGTCCTAAATAGTCCTACTGAACACAGCCCTGTTTTAGCCTGTCTGACCAGAGGTCATGGGTTATGTCTGTCTGGGTTTAGGTGGGCGAGAGCAACCGTCCCAGCTTCAGACCTGGGCTGGAGGGAGGCAGCTCCGACGAAGACTCTGGTCGTAACCCTTCTCTAACTGGGTTAGAACACAGATACTCTGCAGAGGGCCAAGTCATCAACACTGTAACAGGTAACAAACACCGAACAAAAAATAGGAAGTGTTGGTCTCGTGTTTCATGAGCTGAAATAAAAGATCCCAGAAATGTTAAATTTTGCACATAAAAGCATATTTTTCTCCAGTTTTGTGCACAAATTTGTTAACATCCCTGTTAGTGAGTATTTCTCCTTTGCCAAGATAATCCATCCACCTGACAGGTGTGGCATATCAACAAGCTGATTAAACATCATGATCGTTACACAGGTGCACCTTGTGCTGGGGACAATACAAGGTCACTCTAAAATGTGAATTTTTCTCACACAACACAATGCCACAGATGTCTCAAATTTTGAGGAAGTTTGCAATTGGCATGCTGTCTGCAGAAATCTCCACGAGCTGTTGCCGGATAATTGAATGTTCATTTCTCTATCATATGCCGCCTCCAACGTCATTTTAGAGAATTTGGCGGTATGTCCAACTTGCCTCATAACCGCAGACCACGTGTATGGTGTTGTGTGGGTGAGCGGGTTTGCTGATGTCAACATTGTGAACAGAGCTTCCCATGGTGGGGTTATGGTACGGGCCCCATGGTGGGGTTATGGTACGGGCCCCATGGTGGGGTTATGGTACGGGCCCCATGGTGGGGTTATGGTACGGGCCCCATGGTGGGGTTATGGTACGGGCCCCATGGTGGGGTTATGGTACGGGCCCCATGGTGGGGTTATGGTACGGGCCCCATGGTGGGGTTATGGTACGGGCCCCATGGTGGGGTTATGGTACGGGCCCCATGGTGGGGTTATGGTACGGGCCCCATGGTGGGGTTATGGTACGGGCCCCATGGTGGGGTTATGGTACGGGCCCCATGGTGGGGTTATGGTACGGGCCCCATGGTGGGGTTATGGTACGGGCCCCATGGTGGGGTTATGGTACGGGCCCCATGGTGGGGTTATGGTACGGGCCCCATGGTGGGGTTATGGTACGGGCCCCATGGTGGGGTTATGCTACGGGCCCCATGGTGGAGGTGGGGTTATGGTACGGGCCCCATGGTGGGGTTATGGTATGGACCAGGCGTAAGCTACGGACAACGAACACTATGGCGTTTTATCGATGGCAATTTGAATGCACAGAAATACAGTGATGAGATCCTGAGGCCCCGTTGTCGTGCCGTTCATCCACCACCATCACCCCACATTTCAGCATGATAATCCACGGCCCCATGTCACAAGGATCTGAACACAATTCCTGGAAGCTGAAAATGTCCCAGTTCTTCCATGGCCTGCATAGTCACCAGACATGTCACCCATTGAGCATGTTTGGAATGCTCTGGATCGACGTGTACGACAGCGTGTTCCAGTTCCCGCCAAAATATCCACCAACTTTGCTCAGCCAGTGAAGGAGGAGTGGGACAACATTCCACAGGCCACGACCAACAGCCTGACCAATCAGCAGCCGGACCAATCAGCAGCCGGACCAACTCTATGTGAAGGAGATGTGTCTCGCTGCATGAGGTGGTCACACCAGATACTGACTGGTTTTCTGATCCACGCCCCCTACCTTTTATTTATTTTAAGGTTTTCTGACCAACATATTCATATCCTAGTGAAATCCCTAGATTAGGGCCTAAAGGAATTTATTTAAATTGACTGATTTCCTGATATGAACTCGCTAACCTCTGAGTGGATGTTGGTAACCGGTGGTAACCGGGGGTAACCGGTCATCTGTTCTTCACCAGGAGGAGGAGGCGACGGGAGCAGTGGGAGTGAGGAGGGAGGGAACGGTGGAGTGTCCGCTCTACCCTTCTCCACCTCCTCCTCCTCGGCCCAGACTACCTACGATGTTCTGCGGGGGCTTGGGATCCTGGGGGGCAGCGTGCCGGGAGAGAATACCCAAGACCCTCGCTCTCTACTGGGGCTGAGCCGGGGCAGCCTGATGGGGGACCGTGTGGGGCCGGTGGGGACTGGAGAGACCAACTCTGGGCCCCAGAGGACGTCCCCTGTCAATTGGAGTATGACCTTAGACAGACAGGAAGCGCTGGTGAGTTTTCTGTCGGACATTTTTCCGTTACAACACCGTTTGTGTGGACTGAGACTTTGTACGTGGCAGGAGTTGTACCTAGAGGCCAGGAGTTCCTCCGGGTCAGGTCACGCTGTCAGGGGAAAAACTCCTGGCCGCCCACTACCTTATGTTCTGTGCTATTTACCGGACGTAATACGGTCACCTGCAGTGATACTGTTCACATACAACACAGACGCTTGTATAATCTCCCTGTGTGTGTGTGTGTGTGTGTGTGTGTGTGTGTGTGTGTGTGTGTGTGTGTGTGTGTGTGTGTGTGTGTGCGCAGGATGCCATGGACAGTACAGAGTCTGGGTTGGCAGAGGAGGGTCCAGATGTCTTGGATTCTATATACCTGAGGACTGGTGCTGGACACTGGAGACCCCAGGACATGACCTCTCACCTCCAGACCACACAGAACAGCTTCCACCTCTCTCAGGTACACTTACACAACCAATCATTTAGGATGACATGCTGCCCTTGGAGTTAAACAGTTTTGAAGAATCCCAACATCTCCTAGTTTTAAATGAAGGTAAAAACAATTCTACGGTGTTAGTAAGTTGCTGCCCTTCTATACCAGGTGCTTCTTTCGCATAGTGATGATGAGGAGGAGGAGGAGGGGAGGGGGAGGCCTGCTGCCCTGGGGCCAAGAGGAGGTCCATGTGGGGACTCCTCTGCACCTCCTGGTCCTCCTGGCCTGTCAGACACGAGTCGGGGTGAGAAGGATCTTCTCTCCACCTCTCTGGAGGCTAAGTACCTCTCTCAGAGCTTCCACCCGGAGGAGGACTCTCACTCTGACAGCGACTGGAACCACTGTCCTGATAACCTGGACTTCCAACCGGGTAAGTCCCAAACGGCTCCCTATGTAGTGTCCTGGTACAAACGGCTCCCTATGTAGTGTCCTGGTACAAACAGCTCCCTATGTAGTGGCGGGTAGCCTGGTGGTTGGAGGCGGGTAGCCTGGTGGTTGGAGGCGGGTAGCCTGGTGGTTGGAGGCGGGTAGCCTGGTGGTTGGAGGCGGGTAGCCTGGTGGTTGGAGGCGGGTAGCCTGGTGGTTGGAGGCGGGTAGCCTGGTGGTTGGAGGCGGGTAGCCTGGTGGTTGGAGGCGGGTAGCCTGGTGGTTGGGGGCGGGTAGCCTGGTGGTTGGAGGCGGGTAGCCTGGTGGTTGGAGGCGGGTAGCCTGGTGGTTGGAGGCGGGTAGCCTGGTGGTTGGAGGCGGGTAGCCTGGTGGTTGGAGGCGGGTAGCCTGGTGGTTGGAGGCGGGTAGCCTGGTGGTTGGAGGCGGGTAGCCTGGTGGTTGGAGGCGGGTAGCCTGGTGGTTGGGGGCGGGGGCGGGTAGCCTGGTGGTTGGGGGCGGGTAGCCTGGTGGTTGGGGGCGGGTGGGTAGCCTGGTGGTTGGTTGGGGGCGGGCGGGTAAGCCTGGTGGTTGGTTGGGGGCGGGCGGGTAAGCCTGGTGGTTGGTTGGGGGCGGGCGGGTAAGCCTGGTGGTTGGTTGGGGGCGGGCGGGCGGGTAGCCTGGTGGTTGGTTGGGGGCGGGCGGGCGGGTAGCCTGGTGGTTGGTTGGGGGCGGGCGGGCGGGTAGCCTGGTGGTTGGAGCGTTGGGCCTGTAACCGAAAGGTTGCTGGATCGAATCCTGATCTGACCAGGTAAAAATCTGTCGTTCTGCCACTGAACAAGGCAGTTAACCCACTGTTCCCCGGTAGGACGTCGTTGTAAATAAGAATTTGTTCTTAGCTAACACGGTTCATGTTTAATATCTAATCAACTAGATCCAGGATCCTTACAGGGTTCATGTTTAATATCTAATCAACTGGATCCAGGATCCTTACAGGGTTCATGTTTAATATCTGATGTAACAACTAGATCCAGGATCCTTACAGGGTTCATGTTTAATATCTAATCAACTGGATCCAGGATCCTTACAGGGTTCATGTTTAATATCTAATCAACTGGATCCAGGATCCTTACACAGTTCATGTTTAATATCTAATCAACTAGATCCAGGATCCTTACAGGGTTCATGTTTTAATATCTAATCAACTAGATCCAGGATCCTTACAGGGTTCATGTTTAATATCTGATATAACAACTAGATCCAGGATCCTAACAGGGTTCATGTTTAATATCTAATCAACTAGATCCAGGATCCTTACAGGGTTCATGTTTAATATCTGATATAACAACTAGATCCAGGATCCTTACACGGTTCATGTTTAATATCTAATCAACTAGATCCAGGATCCTTACAGGGTTCATGTTTTAATATCTGATATAACAACTAGATCCAGGATCCTAACAGGGTTCATGTTTAATATCTGAATCAACTAGATCCAGGATCCTTACAGGGTTCATGTTTAATATCTGATATAACAACTAGATCCAGGATCCTAACAGGGTTCATGTTTAATATCTAATCAACTAGATCCAGGATCCTTACAGGGTTCATGTTTTAATATCTAATCAACTAGATCCAGGATCCTAACAGGGTTCATGTTTAATATCTGATATAACAACTAGATCCAGGATCCTTACAGGGTTCATGTATAATATCTGATATAACAACTGGATCCAGGATCCTTACAGGGTTCATGTTTAATATCTGATATAACAACTAGATCCAGGATCCTTACACGGTTCATGTTTAATATCTGATATAACAACTAGATCCAGGATCCTTACACGGTTCATGTTTAATATCTAATCAACTAGATCCAGGATCCTTACAGGGTTCATGTTTAATATCTGATATAACAACTAGATCCAGGATCCTTACAGGGTTCATGTTTAATATCTGATATAACAACTAGATCCAGGATCCTAACAGGGTTCATGTTTAATATCTGATATAACAACTAGATCCAGGATCCTAACAGGGTTCATGTTTAATATCTGATATAACAACTAGATCCAGGATCCTTACAGGGTTCATGTTTAATATCTAATCAACTAGATCCAGGATCCTTACAGGGTTCATGTTTTAATATCTAATCAACTAGATCCAGGATCCTAACAGGCTTCATGTTTTAATATCTAATCAACTAGATCCAGGATCCTTACAGGGTTCATGTTTATCTGATATAACAACTAGATCCAGGATCCTTACAGGGTTCATGTTTAATATCTGATATAACAACTAGATCCAGGATCCTAACAGGGTTCATGTTTAATATCTAATCAACTAGATCCAGGATCCTTACAGGGTTCATGTTTATCTAATCAACTAGATCCAGGATCCTTACAGGGTTCATGTATAATATCTGATATAACAACTAGATCCAGGATCCTTACAGGGTTCATGTTTAATATCTGATCTAATCAACTAGATCCAGGATCCTTACAGGGTTCATGTTTAATATCTGATATAACAACTAGATCCAGGATCCTTACAGGGTTCATGTTTAATATCTGATATAACAACTAGATCCAGGATCCTAACAGGGTTCATGTTTAATATCTAATCAACTAGATCCAGGATCCTTACAGGGTTCATGTTTATCTAATCAACTAGATCCAGGATCCTTACAGGGTTCATGTTTATCTAATCAACTAGATCCAGGATCCTTACAGGGTTCATGTATAATATCTGATATAACAACTAGATCCAGGATCCTAACAGGGTTCATGTTTAATATCTAATCAACTAGATCCAGGATCCTAACAGGGTTCATGTTTAATATCTAATCAACTAGATCCAGGATCCTTACAGGGTTCATGTTTAATATCTGATATAACAACTAGATCCAGGATCCTAACAGGGTTCATGTTTAATATCTGATATAACAACTAGATCCAGGATCCTAACAGGGTTCATGTTTTAATATCTAATCAACTAGATCCAGGATCCTAACAGGGTTCATGTTTAATATCTAATCAACTAGATCCAGGATCCTAACAGGGTTCGTATTTAATATCTGATATAACAACTAGATCCAGGATCCTAACAGGGTTCATGTTTAATATCTAATCAACTAGATCCAGGATCCTAACAGGGTTCATGTTTAATATCTAATCAACTAGATCCAGGATCCTTACACGGTTCATGTATAATATCTAATCAACTAGATCCAGGATCCTTACAGGGTTCATGTTTAATATCTGATATAACAACTAGATCCAGGATCCTAACAGGGTTCATGTTTAATATCTAATCAACTAGATCCAGGATCCTTACAGGGTTCATGTTTATCTAATCAACTAGATCCAGGATCCTTACAGGGTTCATATTTATCTAATCAACTAGATCCAGGATCCTTACAGGGTTCATGTATAATATCTGATATAACAACTAGATCCAGGATCCTTACAGGGTTCATGTTTAATATCTAATCAACTAGATCCAGGATCCTTACAGGGTTCATGTTTAATATCTGATATAACAAATAGATCCAGGATCCTTACAGGGTTCATGTTTATCTAATCAACTAGATCCAGGATCCTTACAGGGTTCATGTTTATCTAATCAACTAGATCCAGGATCCTTACAGGGTTCATGTTTATCTAATCAACTAGATCCAGGATCCTAACAGGGTTCATGTTTAATATCTGATATAACAACTAGATCCAGGATCCTAACAGGGTTCATGTTTAATATCTGATATAACAACTAGATCCAGGATCCTAACAGGGTTCATGTTTATCTAATCAACTAGATCCAGGATCCTAACAGGGTTCATGTTTAATATCTGATATAACAACTAGATCCAGGATCCTTACAGGGTTCATGTTTTAATATCTAATCAACTAGATCCAGGATCCTTACAGGGTTCATGTTTAATATCTGATATAACAACTAGATCCAGGATCCTAACAGGGTTCATGTTTAATATCTAATCAACTAGATCCAGGATCCTAACAGGGTTCATGTTTATCTAATCAACTAGATCCAGGATCCTAACAGGGTTCATGTTTATCTAATCAACTAGATCCAGGATCCTTACAGGGTTCATGTTTAATATCTAATCAACTAGATCCAGGATCCTTACAGGGTTCATGTTTAATATCTGATATAACAACTAGATCCAGGATCCTAACAGGGTTCATGTTTAATATCTAATCAACTAGATCCAGGATCCTAACAGGGTTCATGTTTAATATCTAATCAACTAGATCCAGGATCCTAACAGGGTTCATGTTTAATATCTAATCAACTAGATCCAGGATCCTAACAGGGTTCATGTTTAATATCTGATATAACAACTAGATCCAGGATCCTAACAGGGTTCATGTTTAATATCTGATATAACAACTAGATCCAGGATCCTAACAGGGTTCATGTTTAATATCTAATCAACTAGATCCAGGATCCTAACAGGGTTCATGTTTAATATCTAATCAACTAGATCCAGGATCCTAACAGGGTTCATGTTTAATATCTAATCAACTAGATCCAGGATCCTAACAGGGTTCATGTTTAATATCTAATCAACTAGATCCAGGATCCTTACAGGGTTCATGTTTAATATCTAATCAACTGGATCCAGGATCCTTACAGGGTTCATGTTTAATATCTAATCAACTAGATCCAGGATCCTAACAGGGTTCATGTTTAATATCTAATCAACTAGATCCAGGATCCTTACACGGTTCATGTTTAATATCTAATCAACTAGATCCAGGATCCTAACAGGGTTCGTATTTTAATATCTAATTTAACTGATTAAAGCTTAATATATGATGTAACAACTTACACTGCTATAAATTCATGGACAGAAAATGAATGTTTTTTTGTGACTTGATTTTGGACCAATCCGTCAAGTTGTCCAGCTGTAGTAAATCCTCACCGGTACCCTGGTGTATAGAACAAGGTCTCCATCAGGTGTGTGTGTGTGTGTGTGTGTGTGTGTGTGTGTGTGTGTGTGTGTGTGTGTGTGTGTGTGTGTGTGTGTGTGTGTGTGTGTGTGTCCCAGCCTCTCCCAGTGTGGTCTACCAGAACGAGGAGGGGAAGTGGGTGACTGATCTGGCTTACTACTCGTCCTTTGAGAAGGAGGTGGATGGGAAGCAGCTTCCGGAGGCAGCAGACCAGTTCCAGGCTGAGGACTTCGTTCCAGGCAGTAAGTACAGGGGTTATTGTCAAACTGTTATTTTTAAGCTGTACTTGGAAATAGGGATTTGTGTTTTGTTCCTTTTGGTTGTGATAACTAGGTGTTCCCCACTGTAGCGTCGGTACGAAAGATCCACTATAAAACAGTTTGTCTGGATCCTGAATGCTGATTGAACGAACAGCGGTCCAAACCGTGCTCTATTGGCCGTCACACACCTATCTATGCCTGTCAACAGTTACATCTGAAAATGATCGCTGTGCCTCGTCAGAATGGTGCTGTGCCGAATGATCGCTGTGCCTCGTCAGAATGTCGCTGTGCCTCGTCAGAATGTCGCTGTGCCTCATCAGAATGGCGCTGTCCCAAATGATCGCTGTGCCTCGTCAGAATGGCGCTGTCCCTAATGATCGCTGTGCCTCGTCAGAATGTCGCTGTCCCTAATGATCGCTGTGCCTCGTCAGAATGGCGCTGTGCCGAATGATCGCTGTGCCTCGTCAGAATGTCACTGTGCCTCGTCAGAATGTCGCTGTGCCAAATGATCGCTGTGCCTCGTCAGAATGTCGCTGTCCCGAATGATCGATGTGCCTCGTCAGATTGGTGCTGTCCCTAATGATCGCTGTGCCTCGTCAGAATGTTACTGTGCCTCGTCAATGTCGCTGTGCCTCGTCAGAATGGTGCTGTCCCAAATGATCGCTGTGCCTCGTCAGAATGTCGCTGTCCCTAATGATCGCTGTGCCTCGTCAGAATGTCGCTGTCCCGAATGATCGCTGTGCCTCGTCAGAATGGCGCTGTCCCTAATGATCGCTGTGCCTCGTCAGAATGGTGCTGTGCCGAATGATCGCTGTGCCTCGTCAGAATGTCGCTGTGCCTCGTCAGAATGTCGCTGTGCCTCATCAGAATGGCGCTGTCCCAAATGATCGCTGTGCCTCGTCAGAATGGCGCTGTCCCTAATGATCGCTGTGCCTCGTCAGAATGTCGCTGTCCCTAATGATCGCTGTGCCTCGTCAGAATGGCGCTGTGCCGAATGATCGCTGTGCCTCGTCAGAATGTCACTGTGCCTCGTCAGAATGTCGCTGTGCCAAATGATCGCTGTGCCTCGTCAGAATGTCGCTGTCCCGAATGATCGCTGTGCCTCGTCAGAATGGCGCTGTCCCTAATGATCGCTGTGCCTCGTCAGAATGGCGCTGTCCCGAATGATCGCTGTGCCTCGTCAGAATGGCGCTGTGCCTCGTCAGAATGTCGCTGTGCCTCGTCAGAATGGCGCTGTCCCAAATGATCGCTGTGCCTCGTCAGAATGGCGCTGTCCCTAATGATCGCTGTGCCTCATCAGAATGGCGCTGTCCCTAATGATCGCTGTGCCTCGTCAGAATGTCACTGTGCCTCGTCAGAATGTCGCTGTGCCAAATAATCGCTGTGCCTCGTCAGAATGTCGCTGTCCCGAATGATCGATGTGCCTCGTCAGATTGGTGCTGTCCCTAATGATCGCTGTGCCTCGTCAGAATGTTACTGTGCCTCGTCAGAATGTCGCTGTGCCAAATGATCGCTGTGCCTCGTCAGAATGTCGCTGTCCCGAATGATCGCTGTGCCTCGTCAGAATGGCGCTGTCCCGAATGATCGCTGTGCCTCGTCAGAATGGCGCTGTCCCTAATGATCGCTGTGCCTCGTCAGAATGTCGCTGTGCCTCGTCAGAATGGCGCTGTCCCTAATGATCGCTGTGCCTCGTCAGAATGTCGCTGTGCCTCGTCAGAATGGCGCTGTCCCTAATGATCGCTGGGCCTCGTCAGAATGGCGCTGTCCCGAATGATCGCTGTGCCTCGTCAGAATGTCGCTGTGCCTCGTCAGAATGGCGCTGTGCCTCGTCAGAATGGCGCTGTGCCTCGTCAGAATGTCCAGGTAACGCCATAGACAGATCAGCAGTGTTGCTGGAGTCGTCCTGTTTTTATTGTGTTCCAGGTAACGCCATAGAGAAGATCATAGAGGACCAGAAGGTGTTTGAGAAGGAGAACCGGTTCATGCAGGAGGAGGTGATGACGTCGGACTCCACCAGTCCAGGTCTCCTATCCGACACGTCCTGGAGACTCCCGGCCAGCAGCCACATCCTGATGAGGGCCAGCCAGGTGTCCCAGGACCTGGACAGAGGGAACCAGAGTTATCTCCGTCTGTCTCTGGGGACCTTCTTCCAGCAGCGCTCTGAGGCCCTGGGCTGTCTAGGGGACGACAGGGAGGACGATACAGTCAAACGGGTATGGGGGCTCGTTCCATGTCTTGTCGACGTCGCTCTGCAGCACGTCGTTCTACTCTTTTCACTATTCACGTAGTCTCGTAGGGTCGGGTGTGCTTTTAGTTCAGGAATAGGAGCCTTCATCTCGGTCCGGGAAACCTGCCCGCGGTGTCGAAGGGACAGTAGGGACGCCGTGTTTCAGACTACCGCTGAGGGTTTAAGCCTGTGGTTTTTATTTTCCCTTCCCATCAGCCATCTGACTTGACCAGTTCGTTGTTGTGTCTTTCCTCTCCAGCCGTCGTTTGGTTACGTCATCACCTCTCCAGAGAAGAGGGAACCATTTCCTCTGATTCAACCATCAGACTTCCTGTCTCAGGACAGCTCGGTCCGCAGCGACACCGACCACGACCGCACCATGAACACAGGTAGGTACCGTCTGGACGTCCGCGACACTTATTCCTGGTTCTCACTGTGAGCCCAGCCAGTAAGACACTTATTCCTGGTTCCCACTGTGAGCCCAGCCAGTAAGACACTTATTCCTGGTTCCCACTGTGAGCCCAGCCAGTAAGACACTTATTCCTGGTTCCCACTGTGAGGCCAGCCAGTAAAACACTTATTCCTGGTTCCCACTGTGAGGCCGGACAGCCCAGCCAGCAAGACACTTATTCCTGATTCCCACTGTGAGCCCAGCCAGTAAGACACTTATTCCTGGTTCCCACTGTGAGGCCGGCCAGTAAAACACTTATTCCTGATTCCCACTGTGAGCCCAGCCAGTAAGACACTTATTCCTGATTCCCACTGTGAGGCCAGTCAGTAAGACACTTATTCCTGATTCCCACTGTGAGCCCAGCCAGTAAGACACTTATTCCTGAATCCCACTGTGAGGCCGGCCAGTAAGACACTTATTCCTGAATCCCACTGTGAGGCCGGCCAGTAAGACACTTATTCCTGAATCCCACTGTGAGGCCGGCCAGTACATCTTGACTTGGTTTGGCATCATTTTTCATACTTGATCACAGTCATCATATTTATTCCTCATTTTAAACCCAAATCAGTCATCAGAGTATCACACGTGGTGGTTGATACTTCCAATGTGTTGTTTTTGTAGAGGACTTGGACAAGACTGTGGAGGCAGCTCCAGACAGGGTGTCACCGACAGGAGATGAAGAGCCAGAGCCTTGTGAATCAGTCTCCCCCCTCCCTGAGGCCCTGCTCTCCCCCAGCCAGACCCTTCCCTCAGCCTCCCCTCTCCCTGAGGCCCTGCTCTCCCCCAGCCAGACCCTTCCCTCAGTCTCCCCCCTCCCTGAGGCCCTGCTCTCCCCCAGCCAGACCCTTCCCTCAGCCTCCCCTCTCCCTGAGGCCCTGCTCTCCCCCAGCCAGACCCTTCCCTCAGCCTCCCCCGGCAGCCTGGACCCCAGCCCCAGCAGCGGCACAGACCAGTCTAACCTCGTGTTGTCTATCAGCACCATTGCCTCGGCCATCGCAGATGCCTCCATCTCCTCGGAGCCCTCCCAGCTGGCGGCCATGATCATGGAGCTTTCAAAGAGGAGTCGGATCCAGAGGCAACGCCAGAAAGGTCTGCCGCGTCCAGCCCCAGGTATCCCATATTCATACTACAGCTGAAATTCTACTCTTTAATAACCTCTACGGGACTCCTTCCCGTTCTCATCCCGTTACCGGGATTGCTTGACAAGATAGCATGGCGCGAAATTCAAAAACGGCAAAAAATCGAATCATTTCAATTTCTCAAACAATCAACTATTTTACACCGTTTTAAAGATAAGACTCTCGTTAATCTAACCACGTTGTCCGATTTCAAAAAAGGCTTTACAGCGAAAGAAAAACATTAGATTATGTTAGGATACCACCACAGCAAAAGAACAACACAGCTATTTTCTTAGCATTTTCATAGCAACGGTAGCCGTCCAAAAGCACAAAACCAGCTAAAATTATGCACTAACCAAAAACAGCATTTTACATTGGCGCTTGATGTTCGGAAAATGTATTTTCCACCCCAAAATTCCGGTGAATTTACAAAAATATACCTCATAAACGTTGACAAAATACATAATTATTTTAAGAATTATAGAATTATATAGAATTATATAGAATTATATAGAATTATAGATGGGCTACTCCTTTATGCAACCGCATTGACAGATTTCAAAATAACTTTACGTGGAAAGCACACTTTGCAATAATCTGAGTACTGCGCTCATAAAAAACAGCAGGCAATTATAGATACCCGTCATTTTGGAGTCATCTAAATGCATAAATAGCATAAGAAATATTCACTTACCTTTTAATAATCTTCATCAGAAGGCACTTCCAGGAATCCCAGGTCCACAACAAATGTTGATTTTGTTCGATAAAGTTCATAATTTATGTCCAAATAACTCCATGTTTGCGCGTTCAGTTAGCTACTCAAAATGTAGGATGCGCGAGGAAATTGTGACGACAAAAAAGTCCCCCCCCCCAAAAAATCTATTTACGTTCGTTCAAACATGTCAAACGTTGTATAGCATCAATCTTTAGGGACATTTTAACGTGAAACTTCAGTAATATTCCAACCGGACCATTCCAGTGTCTTGAAAAACGTTTTGGAACAGAGCTTCCTCTCGCGTGAACGCGCGCCAATGAACTAACATCCTTCCCTGGGTTACCAACTTCCCTTCTCGCTCCGTCTCTGTTCATCATAGACGTCTCAAACAACTTTCTAAAGACTGTTGACATCTAGTGGAAGCCTTAGGACGTGCAAAATGAACCCTTACTCACTGTGTGTTCGATTGGCAATGACTTGGAAAAAAACTACAGGTACCAGATTTTTCATTTCCTGCTTGTATTTTTCTCAGGTTTTTGCCTGCCATATGAGTTCTGTTTTACTCACAGACACCATTCAAACAGTTTGAAACTTTAAAGTGTTTTCTATCCAAATCTACTAATAATATGCATATTCTAGTTTCTGGGCAAGAGTAGTAACCGGTTTAAATTGGGTATGTTTTTCATCCGGCCGTGAAAATACTGCCCCCTAGCCCAGACTGGTTAATTCTGTTGTGTTTGTTGGAAGGTGATGTCAGCACCACTTCACCAGGTCATGAAAAATCTGAAGGAGATTTTGATTCTGATTCCCAGCCTCTGTCCTGGAAGAACAAACTCCCAGCCCTAACCGGGTTGAACTGGACCAGCCCAGTCCTAACCGGGTTCAACTGGACCAACGGGGGGACCTGCTGGAGGCTCTACAGAGGAGCCAGTGTGCCGGGGACCTGCTGGAGGCTCTACAGAGGAGCCAGTGTGCCGGGGACCTGCTGGAGGCTCTACAGAGGAGCCAGTGTGCCGGGGACCTGCTGGAGGCTCTACAGAGGAGCCAGTGTGCCGGGGACCTGCTGGAGGCTCTACAGAGGAGCCAGTGTGCCGGGGACCTGCTGGAGGCTCTACAGAGGAGCCAGTGTGCCGGGGACCTGCTGGAGGCTCTACAGAGGAGCCAGTGTGCCGGGGACCTGCTGGAGGCTCTACAGAGGAGCCAGTGTGCCGGGGACCTGCTGGAGGCTCTACAGAGGAGCCAGTGTGCCGGGGACCTGCTGGAGGCTCTACAGAGGAGCCAGTGTGCCGGGGACCTGCTGGAGGCTCTACAGAGGAGCCAGTGTGCCGGGGACCTGCTGGAGGCTCTACAGAGGAGCCAGTGTGCCGGGGACCTGCTGGAGGCTCTACAGAGGAGCCAGTGTGCCGGGGACCTGCTGGAGGCTCTACAGAGGAGCCAGTGTGCCGGGGACCTGCTGGAGGCTCTACAGAGGAGCCAGTGTGCCGGGGACCTGCTGGAGGCTCTACAGAGGAGCCAGTGTGCCGGGGACCTGCTGGAGGCTCTACAGAGGAGCCAGTGTGCCGGGGATCTGAGTGCCTTCGACATTGAAAAGTACCTGAAACAGACGGAGGAGGTATCCACCAGCAGCGACAGCGACCAGTCAGGCACCTCCCACAGCCTCAACTCCTCCCACAGGAAGTCCCAGGCAGCGTCACTTGTTGTTACTGTGGAGAACGAGAGCTCGGGTTATCAACACCAGGCTACCGAATACCAGGCTATCGCCAAGGGAGATATCTCCTCATCCTCTGGCGTGGAGGCTAAGGCGGGTTTGACACAAGGTTACCCTGCTGCTACGACCCGTCCGGTCTCTGCTGGGCTACATCCAGGTTCTGACCAGAGTGGACCAGGACCAGCTAACAAGACGGATGTGAGGAGGAGTTCCATCCCTCGTCCCAGATTCAGCTCCATCCCTACAGCCTCTGGTAACCCAGGGAGAAGGTCTGTGGGCTCTGGTCAGTTCTCCTCAACCACCTCCACAGCCAAACCAGCTGCTGACAGGAAGTCTGCAGGGAATAATAACAGTGAGCCCCAACCAGCTGGTGTACTGAGCAGGAGCAGCACAGAGAGTGGTGGGGCTGAACTAGGAGTAGTCCGTCCAACACCCAACAACACCCCAGCCCAGAAGATAGAGGACCGCTCCGCAGCTCCTGCCCCAGGTCCTAAGACCTCCCCTGGTCTGAGGAAGGGTCAGTCAGGGCCGCTGTCCCTCAGAGACATCACATCGCCCTCCCAGAGAGCCAGGAGGACCACGGTGAAGACCGGGAGCAGTACAGCCCAGCAGGAGAAACCCGGTGGCCTGGAGGAGAGTGGTGGAGAAGCTCCTCTCGGCGCTGCGACCAGACATGTTGGTTTTACTTCCTCCTGTCACAGCCCCCAGCCTGCTGCTGCACACAGGGTGGACGGTCAGTCTCTGGTCCAATCAACATCATTATTCAGCTATTCTTCAACTCATTTAAGAGAGAAATAAACATGTTTGTTTAAGCTTAGTTTAGTTTCAAATCCCGTTTTTTTTCCCCTGGTCCTTCCGGCTGGATTGGGACATCTGGTTTTTCAATGTTGATTATAGTTTATTTGAGGTGATTTCCTGGTCTTGTGTTCTGCAGACAATGATAAAGAAGGATTTAGTTCATTGGTTAGATTGTATTAATGTGGTAGATAGTAATGATCTCTGGTCAGATTGTATTAATGTGGTGGATAGTAATGATCTCTGGTCAGATTGTATTAATGTGGTGGATAGTAATGTGATATCTGGTCAGATTGTATTAATGTGGTGGATAGTAATGATCTCTGGTCAGATTGTATTAATGTGGTGGATAGTAATGATCTCTGGTCAGATTGTATTAATGTGGTGGATAGTAATGATATCTGGTCAGATTGTATTAATGTGGTGGATAGTAATGATCTCTGGTCAGATTGTATTAATGTGGTGGATAGTAATGATATCTGGTCAGATTGTATTAATGTGGTGGATAGTAATGATCTCTGGTCAGATTGTATTAATGTGGTGGATAGTAATGATATCTGGTCAGATTGTATTAATGTGGTGGATAGTAATGATCTCTGGTCAGATTGTATTAATGTGGTGGATAGTAATGTATTAATATCCTGGTCAGGTTATGGATAGTAATGTGTTGTTCTCTGCAGGTGCATCTCCAGGTACTCCTCTGCATCATGCTGGAGGACCAGAGCAGAGCCAGTGTACCTTCAGACCCTCCACCTCTCCTCTCACCCACTCCTCCCCCTCACAGACCTCCTTCCCCAACCAAGAAGGGTAAATCAATCAATTATTCAATCAATCAAACCATCAATCAGTTATTAAATCAATCAGATGTCAGGTCGTGCCCTCTACTGTGTAACTCTACTTGCAGTTCTTCTTAAATCTTGTATTTCTCTCTGGTTGCCTGTACAGGCCTGTGTGTCCCCCCTCCTCCAGTGTCGGGGACAGGAGACCCCCCAGTGATCTCTCTCCTCCACAGTCCCAGTCCGAGTGGAGTTGTTCCAGTCCCAGTCTCAGCAGGCTGACGTACATCTCTCTGAATGACGGCACGGCTCTCGACAGCACCGGCATCCCAACTCCTGACAGACACAAGGTATAGTAGGCAGCCGATTGGGCCTTCGTATATATGGGCTTCTCTTTCGAATACTCCTTTTCCCGTGTCTCAGTGGGATTCCTGTCGGCTGTTTTACAAAACGACCAAGAGCTCAATCGCACGTCGTCTGACCGAGGGCCAGCCCTTTTGGTCGTTCTCGGCCTCTCTTCTTCTTTGCGGAAGTGATCAGGACGGTTCCTGAAGCTCTCTCTCCTCTCTGTGTGACTTGAATTCCTGTCTTCCTGCTTTAACAGTTCACAGGTCAACCGTGAGGTCAATGGAGTCGATTAGTGTTCGGTACTTAACCGAATGGGGGGGGAAAAAATGTTTTCTACTTCTGTCTCTGGTGGTAGCTTAACGTGACACGGCTAGCCATCGCGATTTGGTTAACCCCACGCCGTGAGGCGTAAGCTAACTTGGCTAACCATCGCCACTTGGTTAACCCCACGCCGTGAGGCTTAAGCTAACTTGGCTAGCCATCGCCACTTGGTTAACCCCACGCCGTGAGGCTTAAGCTAACTTGGCTAGCCATCGCCACTTGGTTAACCCCACGCCGTGAGGCTTAAGCTAACTTGGCTAGCCATCGCCACTTGGTTAACCCCACGCCGTGAGGCTTAAGCTAACTCTGCTAGCTCGCTGGAAAGCTTACTCTGCTGACACGTAGTTCCCATTGGCTAGCTTTCCATACCTGGAGAGGTAGAATTGCTAGCGTTTCTGTTGTCGAAAGACACGGGGAAAGCACACACTTTCTCTGGTTCGCTGATAATGAGAGATCTCACCACATTTCCCGGCTGGCAAGAAGGAAAGGAGTGGAGGCGTGGAGGCGTGGGAGGCGTGGAGGCGTGGGAGGCGTGGAGGCGTGGGAGGCGTGGGAGGGGTGGGAGGGGTGGAGGCGTGGGAGGGGTGGGAGGCGTGGGAGGCGTGGGAGGCGTGGGAGGCGTGGAGGCGTGGGAGGAGTGGAGGCATGGGAGGAGTAAAAAATGGGCAAAAAAAAAAGCATTCATTGAATATCCCTTTGAGCTTGGTGAAGTCATTAATTACACTTTGGATGGTATATCAATACACCCAGTTACTATAAAGATAGAGGCGTCCTTCCTAACTCAGTTGCCGGAGAAGAAGGAAACCTCTCAGGGATTTCACCATGAGGCCAATGTTGACTTTAAAACAGTTACAGAGTTTAATGGCTGTGATAGGAGATAACTGAGGATGGATCAACAACATTGTAGTTACTCAAGAATACAAACATAAATGACTGTGAAAAGGAAGCCTGTACAGAATAACAAATATTCCAAAACATGTATCCTGTTTGCAACGAGGCACTAAATTAATACTGCAAAAAAAATGTGGCAAAGCAATTAACACTTTGTATTCTGGACAAAAAGTTATGTTTGGTTCAAGTACAACACATTACTGAGTACCACTCTTTATATTTTCAAGCATCGTGGTGGCTGCATCATGTTATGGGTATGCTTGTCATAGTTAAGGACTGGGGAGTTCTTTAGGATAAAAAGAAATGGAATGGAGCTAAGCACAGGCAAAATCCTAGAGGAAACCCTGGTTCAGTCTGCTTTCCACCAGACACTGGGAGATGAATTCACCTTTCAGCAGGACAATAACCTAAAACACAAGGCCAAATCTACACTGGAGTTGCTTACCAAGAAGACAGTGAATGTTCCTGAGGTGCCAAGTTTACAGTTTTGACCCAATTCTGCTTAAAAATCTTATGACAAGACCTGAAAATGGTTGTCTAGCAATGATCAACAACCAATTTGACAGAACACGAAGAAGAAGAACGGGGCAAATGTTGCACAATCCAGGTGTTGGAACGCTCTTAGATTTACCCAGAAACACTCACAGCAGTAATCGCTCTTAGATTTACCCAGAAACACTCACAGCAGTAATCGCTCTTAGATTTACCCAGAAACACTCCCAGCAGTAATCGCTCTTAGATTTACCCAGAAACACTCACAGCAGTAATCGCTCTTAGATTTACCCAGAAACACTCACAGCAGTAATCGCTCTTAGATTTACCCAGAAACACTCACAGCAGTAATCGCTCTTAGATTTACCCAGAAACACTCACAGCAGTAATCGCTCTTAGATTTACCCAGAAACACTCACAGCAGTAATCGCTCTTAGATTTACCCAGAAACACTCACAGCAGTAATCGCTCTTAGATTTACCCAGAAACACTCACAGCAGTAATCGCTCTTAGATTTACCCAGAAACACTCACAGCAGTAATCACTGGCAATATATTTACTCAGGGGGTTGAATACTTATCTAGGAAACATATATATTACTGTTTCATTTTTCAGAAATGTTTTACAAATGCTCACATTTTTCTTCCACTTCGACATTTACAAAGTATTTTGTGTTTTAAAAATTCTCAAAGGGTGTGAATACTTTTCTGAAGGCGCTGTATTATCATAGAACCGAGGTAAAGTAACCTTGAGTTTTGGGTGTTTTGTCTTGATTGTTGATGCACAATGTTAAGCTGAATGATGGTTATCTTCCTGGAAAAACTCAGCTAGCTATGTTATGTGCTGGAGTTTTACTAAATGAAGGAATAACCCATGGACTGCGTGATATCTTCTCTCTCCCTTCCCCCAGAGTAATGGCACCATGTCTCTGAGCACCACTATCATCAGGGCCAGTCCCACCCCTGCAGTAGAAGGGGCTGATACCCAGAATCCTTCAGGTCAGGATCTACCTCCTAACCGCTCTACAGACGTCCTCTGTCCTCCTAGACAGTCCAAGAGCCCAGAGTCTCCTCGCCGCTCTAACGGTCCTCGTAGTGGCTCGGTAGACTTGCGGAGTGGTTCAGGTCTGGGCTGTACACGCAGCCAGAGTGAGTGCAACTATCACTGTGGGAATAATAGAGACTACAACCAGCAGAAACGCCACTCCGAACCCAACTCGCACCACCTCGCCAAGGTGGATTCTGGTTACTCCAGCAACCTGAACATCCAGCAGCCCAGCGGTATGGGGGGCCAGGGGAACCAGCAGTGGTCCGGGGTCTCAGCCCAGGGGAGTGAGGTCTATCCTGGGGCCAGGACGGGCTTCAGCCTGCCTTCCTCCGAGGACCTGTGCTACATGCCCATCTCCAGCTTCAAGCCCCAGGGCTCCATGGTGGACCTGCATCCAGGGGTCCCCAGCCTCCTGACGGGGCGCTCCCTCTTCAGCTCCCAGCTGGCACAGCAGAACCTGGGTTCAGATGGAGCTCTACACCCTGGTCTCTCTCTGCCTGCTCCCTACCACCACATGGCAGCAGCAGGGAACGGCCTGTACGGTCACGCTCTGTCCTCACGGTTAGGACCCAACGTTGATCCCTCAGTCAGACACCTCCACAGCTCTGGGGGTCTGGGTGTCTCTGGGCCTGGTGGACCAGGAGGTCCTGGGGGTCTGTACCACTGCTCTAACCCCCACCTCAAACCCTTGGACCCAGGACTGATGGAGGAGAACCCCTACAGCCAGCGCTGTGTAGCCTCGTGGTCTAACGGCAGCCTTCCCGAACTCGCAGGTTAGTCTTCCTGAACTCGCAGGTTGGTCTTCCCGAACTCGCAGGTTAGTCTTCCCGAACTCGCAGGTTAGTCTTCCCGAACTCGCAGGTTAGTCTTCCCGAACTCGCAGGTTAGTCTTCCCGAACTCGCAGGTTAGTCTTCCCGAACTCGCAGGTTAGTCTTCCCGAACTCGCAGGTTAGTCTTCCCGAACTCGCAGGTTAGTCTTCCCGAACTCGCAGGTTAGTCTTCCCGAACTCGCAGGTTAGTCTTCCCGAACTCGCAGGTTAGTCTTCCCGAACTCGCAGGTTAGTCTTCCCGAACTCGCAGGTTAGTCTTCCCGAACTCGCAGGTTAGTCTTCCCGAACTCGCAGGTTAGTCTTCCCGAACTCGCAGGTTAGTCTTCCCGAACTCGCAGGTTAGCCTTCCCGAACTCGCAGGTTAGCCTTCCCGAACTCGCAGGTTAGCCTTCCCGAACTCGCAGGTTAGCCTTCTCGCAGGTTAGCCTTCTCGCAGGTTAGCCTTCTCGCAGGTTAGCCTTCTCGCAGGTTAGCCTTCTCGCAGGTTAGCGCCTTCTCGCAGGTTAGCGCCTTCTCGCAGGTTAGCGCCTTCTCGCAGGTTAGCGCCTTCTCGCAGGTTAGCGCCTTCTCGCAGGTTAGCGCCTTCTCGCAGGTTAGCGCCTTCTCGCAGGTTAGCGCCTTCTCGCAGGTTAGCGCCTTCTCGCAGGTTAGCGCCTTCCCGCAGGTTAGCCTTCCCGCAGGTTAGCCTTCCCGCAGGTTAGCCTTCCCGCAGGTTAGCCTTCCCGCAGGTTAGCCTTCAATCAGTTCTGGAATGGTATCTTGAATCACTCCAGATAAGAGGGTGTGTTGCAGTTGGAAGAGTTTGAAACGGTGTATCTCAATCTTGAGTGACAAATACGTGTAATTTTGTCAGCTTTAAGATAACCCTGGACCCCTCTCCAATCCTCCAGCCCAGGTCGTGATCCCTGAGGAGCTGAGGTTCCCCCATGCCTGCTGTGTGGGCATCTCCTCTCAGACCTCACTGGGCATCTTCAACCCCTCCGAGCGCTGGCAGCAGGTCTCCATCACAGTCACCAGCCTGGCCATCGACGGAGAGAAGGTGAGTCATTTTGTTTCTAATGAATTTGTAAAGAGGACAATGATTTACAGAGAATTGTATGGTCTGAAATAGTGTCAACAAAAATGTAAAAATAAAAATGCTGAGAGAATATTTTAGCAAATTGAGAGCCAATAAATAGTCCCGGAAATGTAACCACTCTGAAGAACGAGGAACTGCTGTCGAACCATAATGTCCATTTCCTGTCCCGCCCAGTTTGATTCATTCCCGTACCAGTGGCTGATAGTGAAGAACAAGACTATCATTGGCCCTAAGAGCACGGAGGAGCAGAAGGTGCTGTTCATCCCACCTCAGGCCGGGGTTTACCAGGCTGTCCTCAGTGTCTCGTCCTGGCCTGCCTCCGCTGAGGCCCAGGCTGCCTCCCGCGCCGAGGTGTTCGCCAAGAGGGTGGTCCTCGTCGCCATGGCAGAGAACCCTGCTCTGGAGGTAAGGGGGGGGGTGCGGCTGATCAATTGTTGGCTTGTTAGATTTAATCCCAAGTGAGGAGTGGGTGTAACTAATGTCGATCGTTAGTATAGCTTTGAGTCCATGTCAGGACAGGAAGTACACCTACTACATGCTTCCTGTTTGGTTTGTTTCGCTGCTTATATTTCAGTGTTTTTAAACAATAGTTGTGTAGAACCTCAAGGTCTCTGTTCTAGTTGGTTGATATCAATGATGTTTCCCCTCTGGAATAGAGAACAGATTATATTCTGGGTGGGTTCTCCTCTGGAACAGATTATATTCTGGGTGGGTTCTCCTCTGGAACACATTATATTCTGGGTGGGTTCTCCACTGGAACACATTATATTCTGGGTGGGTTCTCCACTGGAACACATTATATTCTGGGTGGGTTCTCCACTGGAACACATTATATTCTGGGTGGGTTCTCCACTGGAACAGATAACACATTATATTCTGGGTGGGTTCTCCACTGGAACACATTATATTCTGGGTGGGTTCTCCACTGGAACAGATAACACATTATATTCTGGGTGGGTTCTCCACTGGAACAGATTATATTCTGGGTGGGTTCTCCTCTGGAACACATTATATTCTGGGTGGGTTCTCCACTGGAACACATTATATTCTGGGTGGGTTCTCCACTGGAACACATTATATTCTGGGTGGGTTCTCCACTGGAACACATTATATTCTGGGTGGGTTCTCCACTGGAACACATTATATTCTGGGTGGGTTCTCCACTGGAACAGATAACACATTATATTCTGGGTGGGTTCTCCACTGGAACACATTATATTCTGGGTGGGTTCTCCACTGGAACACATTATATTCTGGGTGGGTTCTCCACTGGAACAGATTATATTCTGGGTGGGTTCTCCTCTGGAACACATTATATTCTGGGTGGGTTCTCCACTGGAACACATTATATTCTGGGTGGGTTCTCCACTGGAACACATTATATTCTGGGTGGGTTCTCCACTGGAACACATTATATTCTGGGTGGGTTCTCCACTGGAACACATTATATTCTGGGTGGGTTCTCCACTGGAACACATTATATTCTGGGTGGGTTCTCCACTGGAACACATTATATTCTGGGTGGGTTCTCCACTGGAACACATTATATTCTGGGTGGGTTCTCCACTGGAACACATTATATTCTGGGTGGGTTCTCCACTGGAACACATTATATTCTGGGTGGGTTCTCCACTGGAACACATTATATTCTGGGTGGGTTCTCCACTGGAACACATTATATTCTGGGTGGGTTCTCCACTGGAACACATTATATTCTGGGTGGGTTCTCCACTGGAACACATTATATTCTGGGTGGGTTCTCCACTGGAACACATTATATTCTGGGTGGGTTCTCCACTGGAACACATTATATTCTGGGTGGGTTCTCCACTGGAACACATTATATTCTGGGTGGGTTCTCCACTGGAACACATTATATTCTGGGTGGGTTCTCCACTGGAACACATTATATTCTGGGTGGGTTCTCCACTGGAACACATTATATTCTGGGTGGGTTCTCCACTGGAACACATTATATTCTGGGTGGGTTCTCCACTGGAACACGTTATATTCTGGGTGGGTTCTCCACTGGAACACGTTATATTCTGGGTGGGTTCTCCACTGGAACACGTTATATTCTGGGTGGGTTCTCCACTGGAACACGTTATATTCTGGGTGGGTTCTCCACTGGAACACGTTATATTCTGGGTGGGTTCTCCACTGGAACACGTTATATTCTGGGTGGGTTCTCCACTGGAACACGTTATATTCTGGGTGGGTTCTCCACTGGAACACGTTATATTCTGGGTGGGTTCTCCACTGGAACACGTTATATTCTGGGTGGGTTCTCCACTGGAACACGTTATATTCTGGGTGGGTTCTCCACTGGAACACGTTATATTCTGGGTGGGTTCTCCACTGGAACACGTTATATTCTGGGTGGGTTCTCCACTGGAACACGTTATATTCTGGGTGGGTTCTCCACTGGAACACGTTATATTCTGGGTGGGTTCTCCACTGGAACACGTTATATTCTGGGTGGGTTCTCCACTGGAACACGTTATATTCTGGGTGGGTTCTCCACTGGAACACGTTATATTCTGGGTGGGTTCTCCACTGGAACACATTATATTCTGGGTGGGTTCTCCACTGGAACACATTATATTCTGGGTGGGTTCTCCACTGGAACACATTATATTCTGGGTGGGTTCTCCACTGGAACACATTATATTCTGGGTGGGTTCTCCACTGGAACACATTATATTCTGGGTGGGTTCTCCACTGGAACACATTATATTCTGGGTGGGTTCTCCACTGGAACACATTATATTCTGGGTGGGTTCTCCACTGGAACACATTATATTCTGGGTGGGTTCTCCACTGGAACACATTATATTCTGGGTGGGTTCTCCACTGGAACACATTATATTCTGGGTGGGTTCTCCACTGGAACACATTATATTCTGGGTGGGTTCTCCACTGGAACACATTATATTCTGGGTGGGTTCTCCACTGGAACACATTATATTCTGGGTGGGTTCTCCACTGGAACACATTATATTCTGGGTGGGTTCTCCACTGGAACACATTATATTCTGGGTGGGTTCTCCACTGGAACACATTATATTCTGGGTGGGTTCTCCACTGGAACACATTATATTCTGGGTGGGTTCTCCACTGGAACACATTATATTCTGGGTGGGTTCTCCACTGGAACACATTATATTCTGGGTGGGTTCTCCACTGGAACACATTATATTCTGGGTGGGTTCTCCACTGGAACACATTATATTCTGGGTGGGTTCTCCACTGGAACACATTATATTCTGGGTGGGTTCTCCACTGGAACACATTATATTCTGGGTGGGTTCTCCACTGGAACACATTATATTCTGGGTGGGTTCTCCACTGGAACACATTATATTCTGGGTGGGTTCTCCACTGGAACACATTATATTCTGGGTGGGTTCTCCACTGGAACACATTATATTCTGGGTGGGTTCTCCACTGGAACACATTATATTCTGGGTGGGTTCTCCACTGGAACACATTATATTCTGGGTGGGTTCTCCACTGGAACACATTATATTCTGGGTGGGTTCTCCACTGGAACACATTATATTCTGGGTGGGTTCTCCACTGGAACACATTATATTCTGGGTGGGTTCTCCACTGGAACACATTATATTCTGGGTGGGTTCTCCACTGGAACACATTATATTCTGGGTGGGTTCTCCACTGGAACACATTATATTCTGGGTGGGTTCTCCACTGGAACACATTATATTCTGGGTGGGTTCTCCACTGGAACACATTATATTCTGGGTGGGTTCTCCACTGGAACACATTATATTCTGGGTGGGTTCTCCACTGGAACACATTATATTCTGGGTGGGTTCTCCACTGGAACACATTATATTCTGGGTGGGTTCTCCACTGGAACACATTATATTCTGGGTGGGTTCTCCACTGGAACACATTATATTCTGGGTGGGTTCTCCACTGGAACACATTATATTCTGGGTGGGTTCTCCACTGGAACACATTATATTCTGGGTGGGTTCTCCACTGGAACACATTATATTCTGGGTGGGTTCTCCACTGGAACACATTATATTCTGGGTGGGTTCTCCACTGGAACACATTATATTCTGGGTGGGTTCTCCACTGGAACACATTATATTCTGGGTGGGTTCTCCACTGGAACACATTATATTCTGGGTGGGTTCTCCACTGGAACACATTATATTCTGGGTGGGTTCTCCACTGGAACACATTATATTCTGGGTGGGTTCTCCACTGGAACACATTATATTCTGGGTGGGTTCTCCACTGGAACACATTCTATTCTGGGTTCTCCTCTCCAGGTGGATGTAGGGAAGTGTGGCGGTCTGGATTTTGGGGACCTGGCAGGTGGCTGTGCCAAAGCTCTGCCTCTGAAGCTGCTGAACAGGACTCATGCTACTGTTCCTGTTCGACTGGTTATCAGTGCTGTAAGACAATGCTATGCACTACATTACCATACAATACAATGCTATGCACTACATTACCATACAATACAATGCTATGCACTACATTACCATACAATACAATGCTATGCACAACATTACCATACAATACAATGCTATGCACTACATTACCATACAATACAATGCTATGCACTACATTACCGTGCAATGCAATGCTATGCACTACATTACCATACAATACAATGCTATGCACTACATTACCATACAATACAATGCTATGCACTACATTACCATACAATACAATGCTATGCACCACATTACCATACAATACAATGCTATGCACTACATTACCGTACAATACAATGCTATGCACTACATTACCGTACAATACAATGCTATGCACTACATTACCATACAATACAATGCTATGCACTACATTACCATACAATACAATGCTATGCACTACATTACCGTACAATACAATGCTATGCACTACATTACCGTACAATACAATGCTATGCACTACATTACCGTACAATACAATGCTATGCACTACATTACCGTACAATACAATGCTATGCACTACATTACCGTACAATACAATGCTATGCACTACATTACCGTACAATGCTATGCACTACATTACCGTACAATGCTATGCACTACATTACCGTACAATGCTATGCACTACATTACCGTACAATGCTATGCACTACATTACCGTACAATACAATGCTATGCACTACATTACCGTACAATACAATGCTATGCACTACATTACCATACAATACAATGCTATGCACTACATTACCATACAATACAATGCTATGCACTACATTACCATACCATACAATGCTATGCACTACATTACCATACCATACAATGCTATGCACTACATTACCATACAATGCTATGCACTACATTACCATACAATGCTATGCACTACATTACCATACAATGCTATGCACTACATTACCATACAATACAATGCTATGCACTACATTACCATACAATACAATGCTATGCACTACATTACCATACAATACAATGCTATGCACTACATTACCATACAATACAATGCTATGCACTACATTACCATACAATACAATGCTATGCACTACATTACCATACAATACAATGCTATGCACTACATTACCATACAATACAATGCTATGCACTACATTACCATACAATACAATGCTATGCACTACATTACCATACAATACAATGCTATGCACTACATTACCATACAATACAATGCTATGCACTACATTACCATACAATACAATGCTATGCACTACATTACCGTACAATACAATGCTATGCACTACATTACCATACAATGCTATGCACTACATTACCATACAATACAATGCTATGCACTACATTACCATACAATACAATGCTATGCACTACATTACCATACAATACAATGCTATGCACTACATTACTATGCAGTACAGTACAATGCTATGCAATACAATGCTTTGCAGTACATTGCGATGCAGTACAGTGCAGCAACAGACAATAACTAATGTTGTATAGGTCATTACTCTTCTGTCTGAGTTGTGCAGAACTTTGTCATGCAGGCCTCATTTTCAACAGCCATGGCCCTCGATGTCCCCTCGCGTGGCCGTCCGTAATGCTACCTAAAAAAAAATATGTATTTTCCTTTCAGCCGAAGTGTCCGTTGTTCCCTTTGGCTGAGTATAATAATTCTAATTCCCAGCTGCCAATCGCCGCGCTCCGAAGCGCCTCACTCACACGGCTCTGTCACTTATCGCCGTTCTTATTACCGTAATTTCCGGACTATTGAGCGCACCTGAATATAAGCCGCACCCACTGAATTAAAAAATATATATATTATTTTGAACACAAATAAGCCAGGCTGTCTCCCGGGGCTCGGTGCGCCAGGCTGTCTCCCGGGGCTCGGTGCGCCAGGCTGTCTCCCGGGGCTCGGCGCGCCAGGCTGTCTCCCGGGGCTCGGTGTGCCAGGCTGTCTCCCGGGGCTCGGTGCGCCAGGCTGTCTCCCGGGGCTCGGCGCGCCAGGCTGTCTCCCGGGGCTCGGTGTGCCAGGCTGTCTCCCGGGGCTCGGTGCGCCAGGCTGTCTCCCGGTGCGCCAGGCTGTCTCCCGGGGCTCGGCGCGCCAGGCTGTCTCCCGGGGCTCGGCGCGCCAGGCTGTCTCCCGGGGCTCGGCGCGCCAGGCTGTCTCCCGGTGTGCCAGGCTGTCTCCCGGGGCTCGGTGTGCCAGGCTGTCTCCCGGGGCTCGGTGCGCCAGGCTGTCTCCCGGTGTGCCAGGCTGTCGCCCGGGGCTCGGTGTGCCAGGCTGTCTCCCGGGGCTCGGTGCGCCAGGCTGTCTCCTACGCTTTGATCATTCATTATCTATACACATTTACATACACCTATGTTTTAACAGAAAAGCTAGTGTTTTTTTTGGATTTTCAAATCACTTTAATTGGCTATTTTGGTTAAATGTCCTTGGTACCCCGGGCAGATGGCGTCGTTGCCCCGGGCAGATGGCGTCGTTGCCCCGGGCAGATTGGGCACCTCCAAATGGCCTTGCCCCTAAAAAATCCTGAAATTCCAGGTCTGATGTCATCTTTCTGTTACTTCAAAAGCACTTTGATTTTTGTTAAAATATTTGGTTTATACAAGCACACGTTGATAGATATGGTCTCTGTGACGTCGTGTTTCTAGAACGCCACGGCCTGGCGCTGCTTCACTTTCTCCAAGAGTCCCGTTGCCATGACAGCTGAGGGCTTGCTGCAGGCGGGGACTCTGACCTCACTGGCCGCTCCGTCCGTCATGAACCACGTGATGCACGCCAGCTACGGAGAGGTGAGTGAACCTGGACCCGCCAGGTCGTCTCCAGTGGCTTCAATAGTCGAGTCGTTTCTGAGGGATGTTTCTGGGATGTTGTTTTTGTGTTGTCTTTCAGAATCCAGAGAGCTTCATGGTTTGGGTTCACTTCCACGCTCCACAGAAGTACCAGTCCTGTTCAGGTATGGCCCCCTGGCCTGTTCGGGTACGGGGGCCCCCTGGCCCGTTCGGGTACGGGGGCCCCCTGGCCCGTTCGGGTACGGGGGCCCCCTGGCCCGTTCGGGTACGGGGGCCCCCTGGCCCGTTCGGGTACGGGGGCCCCCTGGCCTTGCTCCATGAATATTAATACACAAGATGCCCTTCAGCCACCAGTCACAGCTGTTTGTCATGTCTGATGTCATACAGGTGCTCTCGGTCCAGCGGATGAATACAGTGCGCGGGTGGACATCGAGGTGGACTGTCCGGGCCCCAGTCATGTGATCAGGAGCGTCCCTCTCAGAGCCAGGTCCGGAACGGCCAGAGTACACGCCCCTAAAGACCTCCAGGTAGGAACTGACCCGTCGCTCCGCTGACATGAGACTAGTCTTTCCGTTCCCGGGTTTAACTGGGAAACCAGTGGGTTCTATTGCCTTTTCTAACACATTCCATATTACAGTTGGGCTTGACCTTCTGTGATAGGTTGATCTTTCTGTAATTCTTTTCTCATATATCTTTTTTTTTGGTGGGGGGGGGGGGGGGCAGCAGACTGTTAACCTCTCGGCAGCGATTGGTCAGTCCAGCGAGCAGACTCTGCCTCTGAAGAACGCAGGCAACATTGATGTTCAGCTGAAACTCAAGGTATTCGGTCCCTTTTACTTCCCTGTTTGATCTGTGGTTTAATAAGCCTGGGGGATGGGTTGGCATTGTGGTTTAATAAGCCTGGGGGATGGGTTGGCATTGTGGTTTAATAAGCCTGGGGGATGGGTTGGCATTGGGGTTTAATAAGCCTGGGGGATGGGTTGGCATTGGGGTTTAATAACCCTGGGGGATGTGTTGGCATTGGGGTTTAATAAGCCTGGGGGATGGGTTGGCATTGGGGTTTAATAAGCCTGGGGGATGGGTTGGCATTGGGGTTTAATAAGCCTGGGGGATGGGTTGGCATTGGGGTTTAATAAGCCTGGGGGATGGGTTGGCATTGGGGTTTAATAAGCCTGGGGGATGGGTTGGCATTGTGTTTATAATAAGCCTGGGGGATGTGGTGGCATTGTGTTTATAATAAGCCTGGGGGATGTGGTGGCATTGTGTTTATAATAAGCCTGGGGGATGTGGTGGCATTGTGTTTATAATAACCCTGGGGGATGTGTTGGCATTGTGGTTTAATAACCCTGGGGGATGTGTTGGCATTGTGTTTATAATAAGCCTGGGGGATGTGTTGGCATTGTGTTTATAATAAGCCTGGGGGATGTGTTGGCATTGTGGTTTAATAAGCCTTGGGGTTGTGTTGGCATTGTGTTTATAATAAGCCTGGGGGATGTGTTGGCATTGTGTTTATAATAAGCCTGGGGGATGTGGTGGCATTGTGGTTTAATAAGCCTGGGGGATGGGTTGGCATTGGGGTTTAATAAGCCTGGGGGATGGGTTGGCATTGGGGTTTAATAAGCCTGGGGGATGTGTTGGCATTGTGGTTTAATAAGCCTTGGGGTTGTGTTGGCATTGTGTTTATAATAAGCCTGGGGGATGTGGTGGCATTGTGTTTATAATAAGCCTGGGGGATGTGGTGGCATTGTGTTTATAATAAGCCTGGGGGATGTGGTGGCATTGTGTTTATAATAACCCTGGGGGATGTGTTGGCATTGTGGTTTAATAACCCTGGGGGATGTGTTGGCATTGTGTTTATAATAAGCCTGGGGGATGTGTTGGCATTGTGTTTATAATAAGCCCTGGGGGATGTGGTGGCATTGTGTTTATAATAAGCCTGGGGGATGTGTTGGCATTGTGGTTTAATAAGCCTTGGGGTTGTGTTGGCATTGTGTTTATAATAAGCCTGGGGGATGTGGTGGCATTGTGTTTATAATAAGCCTGGGGGATGTGGTGGCATTGTGTTTATAATAAGCCTGGGGGATGTGTTGGCATTGTGTTTATAATAAGCCTGGGGGATGTGTTGGCATTGTGTTTATAATAAGCCTGGGGGATGTGTTGGCATTGTGGTTATAATAAGCCTGGGGGATGTGTTGGCATTGTGGTTATAATAAGCCTGGGGGATGTGTTGGCATTGTGGTTATAATAAGCCTGGGGGATGTGTTGGCATTGTGGTTTAATAAGCCTGGGGGATGTGTTGGCATTGTGTTTATAATAAGCCTGGGGGATGTGTTGGCAATGTGGTTTAATAAGCCTGGGGGATGTGTTGGCATTGTGTTTATAATAAGCCCTGGGGGATGTGGTGGCATTGTGTTTATAATAAGCCTGGGGGATGTGTTGGCATTGTGGTTTAATAAGCCTTGGGGTTGTGTTGGCATTGTGTTTATAATAAGCCTGGGGGATGTGGTGGCATTGTGTTTATAATAAGCCTGGGGGATGTGGTGGCATTGTGTTTATAATAAGCCTGGGGGATGTGTTGGCATTGTGTTTATAATAAGCCTGGGGGATGTGTTGGCATTGTGTTTATAATAAGCCTGGGGGATGTGTTGGCATTGTGGTTATAATAAGCCTGGGGGATGTGTTGGCATTGTGGTTATAATAAGCCTGGGGGATGTGTTGGCATTGTGGTTATAATAAGCCTGGGGGATGTGTTGGCATTGTGGTTTAATAAGCCTGGGGGATGTGTTGGCATTGTGTTTATAATAAGCCTGGGGGATGTGTTGGCAATGTGGTTTAATAAGCCTGGGGGATGTGTTGGCATTGTGGTTTAATAAGCCTGGGGGATGTGTTGGCATTGTGGTTTAATAAGCCTGGGGGATGTGTTGGAATTGGGGTTTAATAAGCCTGGGGATGTGTTGGCATTGGGGTTTAATAAGCCTGGGGATGTGTTGGCATTGTGGTTTAATAAGCCTGGGGGATGTGTTGGCATTGTGGTTTAATAAGCCTGGGGGATGTGTTGGCATTGTGGTTTAATAAGCCTGGGGGATGTGTTGGCATTGGGGTTTAATAAGCCTGGGGGATGTGTTGGCATTGGGGTTTAATAAGCCTGGGGGATGTGTTGGCATTGGGGTTTAATAAGCCTGGGGGATGTGTTGGCATTGTGTTTATAATAAGCCTGGGGGATGGGTTGGCATTGGGGTTTAATAAGCCTGGGGGATGGGTTGGCATTGTGGTTTAATAAGCCTGGGGGATGTGTTGGCATTGTGGTTTAATAAGCCTGGGGGATGTGTTGGCATTGGGGTTTAATAAGCCTGGGGGATGTGTTGGCATTGGGGTTTAATAAGCCTGGGGGATGTGTTGGCATTGTGTTTATAATAAGCCTGGGGGATGTGTTGGCATTGTGTTTATAATAAGCCTGGGGGATGTGTTGGCATTGTGTTTATAATAAGCCTGGGGGATGTGTTGGCATTGTGGTTTAATAAGCCTGGGGGATGTGTTGGCATTGTGGTTTAATAAGCCTGGGGGATGTGTTGGCATTGTGTTTATAATAAGCCTGGGGGATGTGTTGGCATTGTGGTTTAATAAGCCGTGGGGATGTGTTGGCATTGTGGTTTAATAAGCCGTGGGGATGTGTTGGCATTGTGTTTATAATAAGCCGTGGGGATGTGTTGGCATTGTGGTTTAATAAGCCTGGGGGATGTGTTGGCATTGTGTTTATAATAAGCCTGGGGGATGTGTTGGCATTTTGTTTATAATAAGCCTGGGGTATGTGTTGGCATTGTGTTAATAATAAGCCTGGGGGATGTGTTGGCATTGTGGTTTAATAAGCCTGGGGGGATGTGTTGGCATTGTGGTTTAATAAGCCTGGGGGTTGTGTTGGCTTTGTGTTTATAATAAGCCTGGGGGTTGTTTTGGCATTGTGGTTATAATAAGCCTGGGGGATGTGTTGGCATTGTGTTTATAATAAGCCTGGGGGATGTGTTGGCATTGTGTTTATAATAAGCCTGGGGGATGTGTTGGCATTGTGTTTATAATAAGCCTGGGGGATGTGTTGGCATTGGGGTTTATAATAAGCCTGGGGGATGTGTTGGCATTGTGTTTATAATAAGCCTGGGGGATGTGTTGGCATTGTGTTTATAATAAGCCTGGGGGATGTGTTGGCATTGGGGTTTAATAAGCCTGGGGGATGTGTTGGCATTGGGGTTTATAATAATCCTGGGGGATGTGTTGGCATTGTGGTTTATAATAAGCCTGGGGGATGTGTTGGCATTGTGGTTTATAATAAGCCTGTGGGATGTGTTGGCATTGTGTTTATAATAAGCCTGGGGGATGTGTTGGCATTGTGTTTATAATAAGCCTGGGGGATGTGTTGGCATTGTGTTTATAATAAGCCTGGGGGATGTGTTGGCATTGTGTTTATAATAAGCCTGGGGGATGGGTTGGCATTGTGTTTATAATAAGCCTGGGGGATGTGTTGGCATTGTGTTTATAATAAGCCTGGGGGATGTGTTGGCATTGTGTTTATAATAAGCCTGGGGGATGTGTTGGCATTGTGGTTATAATAAGCCTGGGGGATGTGTTGGCATTGGGCTTTAATAAGCCTGGGGGATGTGTTGGCATTGTGGTTTAATAAGCCTGGGGGATGTGTTGGCATTGTGGTTTAATAAGCCTGGGGGATGTGTTGGCCTTGTGGTTTATAATAAGCCTGTGGGATGTGTTGGCCTTGTGGTTTATAATAAGCCTGTGGGATGTGTTGGCATTGTGTTTATAATAAGCCTGGGGGATGTGTTGGCATTGTGTTTATAATAAGCCTGGGGGATGTGTTGGCATTGTGGTTTAATAAGCCTGGGGGATGTGTTGGCATTGTGTTTATAATAAGCCTGGGGGATGTGTTGGCAATGTGGTTTAATAAGCCTGGGGGATGTGTTGGCATTGTGGTTTAATAAGCCTGGGGGATGTGTTGGCATTGTGGTTTAATAAGCCTGGGGGATGTGTTGGCATTGTGGTTTAATAAGCCTGGGGGATGTGTTGGCATTGTGTTTATAATAAGCCTGGGGGATGTGTTGGCAATGTGGTTTAATAAGCCTGGGGGATGTGTTGGCATTGTGGTCCTCAGCATGTCTTTTCCTCAAGGACAGAACAGAACTATGGCCTCCTGGGTGGTGCTGACGGACTATGGCCTCCTGGGTGGTGCTGACGGACTATGGCCTCCTGGGTGGTGCTGACTGACTATAGCCTCCTGGGTGGTGCTGACTGACTATGGCCTCCTGGGTGGTGCTGACTGACTATGGCCTCCTGGGTGGTGCTGACTGACTATGGCCTCCTGGGCGGTGCTGACTGACTATGGCCTCCTGGGTGGTGCTGACTGACTATGGCCTCCTGGGTGGTGCTGACTGACTATGGCCTCCTGGGTGGTGCTGACTGACTATGGCCTCCTGGGTGGTGCTGACTGACTATGGCCTCCTGGGTGGTGCTGACGGACTATGGCCTCCTGGGTGGTGCTGACGGACTATGGCCTCCTGGGTGGTGCTGACTGACTATGGCCTCCTGGGTGGTGCTGACTGACTATGGCCTCCTGGGTGGTGCTGACTGACTATGGCCTCCTGGGTGGTGCTGACTGACTATGGCCTCCTGGGTGGTGCTGACTGACTATGGCCTCCTGGGTGGTGCTGACTGACTATGGCCTCCTGGGTGGTGCTGACTGACTATGGCCTCCTGGGTGGTGCTGACTGACTATGGCCTCCTGGGTGGTGCTGACTGACTATGGCCTCCTGGGTGGTGCTGACTGACTATGGCCTCCTGGGTGGTGCTGACTGATATGACCTCCTGGGTGGTGCTGGGTGGTGTTGATATGGCCTCCTGGGTGGTGCTGGGTGGTGTTGATATGACCTCCTGGGTGGTGCTGGGTGGTGTTGATATGACCTGCTGGGTGGTGCTGATATGACCTGCTGGGGGGTGCTGGGTGGTGCTGATATGACCTCCTGGGTGGTGCTGGGTGGTGTTGATACGGCCCCCTGGGTGGTGCTGGGTGGTGTTGATATGACCCCCTGGGTGGTGCTGGGTGGTGTTGATATGACCTCCTGGGTGGTGCTGGGTGGTGTTGATATGACCTGCTGGGTGGTGTTTATATGGCTTCCTGGGTGGTGCTGGGTGGTGTTGATATGACCTGCTGGGTGGTGTTTATATGGCTTCCTGGGTGGTGCTGGGTGGTGTTGATATGACCTCCTGGGTGGTGCTGGGTGGTGTTGATATGACCTGCTGGGTGGTGTTTATATGGCTTCCTGGGTGGTGCTGGGTGGTGTTGATATGACCTGCTGGGTGGTGTTTATATGGCTTCCTGGGTGGTGCTGGGTGGTGTTGATATGACCTGCTGGGTGGTGTTGATACGGCCCCCTGGGTGGTGCTGGGTGGTGTTGATATGACCTCCTGGGTGGTGCTGGGTGGTGTTGATATGACCTGCTGGGTGGTGTTGATTGACCTCCTGGTGGTTCTCGTCTTCAGAACAGCGGTGGTGATGACTGTTTCTCTGTGAGTCCTGAGGAGCTGTGTCTGCGTGCCGGGGAGGAGCAAGGCATTGTGGTCTCGTTCACCTCTCAGGGCGGCAGGAAGGACCGAGAGAGGTACTTTTCATTTATTTTATTTATTTAAAATTTACACACTTCAGTGTTCTGACCATCTGGCCTTGTGGAAATCCTTCTACATTACTCAGTGTTCTGGCCTTGTGGAAAGCCTTCTACATTACTCAGTGTTCTGGCCTTGTGGAAAGCCTTCTACATTACTCAGTGTTCTGGCCTTGTGGAAAGCCTTCTACATTACTCAGTGTTCTGGCCTTGTGGAAAGCCTTCTACATTACTCAGTGTTCTGGCCTTGTGGAAAGCCTTCTACATTACTCAGTGTTCTGGCCTTGTGGAAATCCTTCTACATTACTCAGTGTTCTGGCCTTGTGGAAAGCCTTGTACATTACTCAGTGTTCTGGCCTTGTGGAAATCCTTCTACATTACTCAGTGTTCTGGCCTTGTGGAAATCCTTCTACATTACTCAGTGTTCTGGCCTTGTGGAAAGCCTTCTACATTACTCAGTGTTCTGGCCTTGTGGAAAGCCTTCTACATTACTCAGTGTTCTGGCCTTGTGGAAATCCTTCTACATTACTCAGTGTTCTGGCCTTGTGGAAAGCCTTCTACATTACTCAGTGTTCTGGCCTTGTGGAAATCCTTCTACATTACTCAGTGTTCTGGCCTTGTGGAAAGCCTTCTACATTACTCAGTGTTCTGGCCTTGTGGAAAGCCTTCTACATTACTCAGTGTTCTGGCCTTGTGGAAAGCCTTCTACATTACTCAGTGTTCTGGCCTTGTGGAAAGCCTTCTACATTACTCAGTGTTCTGGCCTTGTGGAAAGCCTTGTACATTACTCAGTGTTCTGGCCTTGTGGAAAGCCTTCTACATTACTCAGTGTTCTGGCCTTGTGGAAAGCCTTGTACATTACTCAGTGTTCTGGCCTTGTGGAAAGCCTTCTACATTACTCAGTGTTCTGGCCTTGTGGAAAGCCTTCTACATTACTCAGTGTTCTGGCCTTGTGGAAAGCCTTCTACATTACTCAGTGTTCTGGCCTTGTGGAAAGCCTTCTACATTACTCAGTGTTCTGGCCTCGTGGAAAGCCTTCTACATTACTCAGTGTTCTGGCCTTGTGGAAATCCTTCTACATTACTCAGTGTTCTGGCCTTGTGGAAAGCCTTCTACATTACTCAGTGTTCTGGCCTCGTAGAAAGCCTTGTACATTACTCAGTGTTGTACTTCAGAGTGTAATCGATCGGATGCTCTTGGATTCTTGTTCCGGCAGCTCAAGACTTTTCCCTGTGTTTTCGTTCTGTGTCCCTTTTGTGTTTTCATGCTACTTCCTGTTCTGAGGGTTTTTTTTTTTTCTTCCTGTGTTTGTCCTCTCCAGTGTCCTGACCATCCTGGTGCTGCCGTCTGGTCCCCAGTACGAGGTGGTGCTGAAGGGACAGGTGGTACCAGAGGAGAGGGGTAACCCTGCTGCCGTACCCGGTCCTGCCTCTGCCCTGGGCTTGCTGCCCCCCAGTGAGGTGCCTCCCATCCTCTCAAACAAGCAGTTGGTGGCCTGGGGAGGGGTCACGCTGGGCAGGGCTGTGTAAGGAACATTTTCTACACTCTTCCGTGTTGGTCATAATGATTCACCCGTATGTAGTTGCTACCTAGTGGCGCAGCGGTCGAAGGCACTGCAAGAGGCGTCACTACGGTCCCTGGTTCGACTCCGGGCTGTATCATATCCGGCCGTGATTGGGAGTGCCACAGGGCGACGCACAATTGGCCCAGCGTCGTCCGGGTTTGGCCGTAATTGTAAATAAGAATTTGTTCTGAACTGTCTTGCCTGGTTAAATATGTTTTTTAAATCTTGTGTTTTGAACATGGATACAAAGCTGTTGAAGAGGGTGATTGGTGTAGCTGTGGAGGTGGTGTAGCTGTGAAGGTGGTGTAGCTGTGAAGGTGGTGTAGCTGTGAAGGTGGTGTAGCTGTGAAGGTGGTGTAGCTGTGAAGGTGGTGTAGCGGGGTGGTGAGCGGGAGGTGGTGTAGCTGTGGAGGTGGTGTAGCTGTGGAGGTGGTGTAGCTGTGGAGGTGGTGTAGCTGTGGAGGTGGTGTAGCTGTGGAGGTGGTGTAGCTGTGGAGGTGGTGTAGCTGTGGAGGTGGTGTAGCTGTGGAGGTGGTGTAGCTGTGGAGGTGGTGTAGCTGTGGAGGTGGTGTAGCTGTGGAGGTGGTGTAGCTGTGAAGGTGGTGTAGCTGTGGAGGTGGTGTAGCTGTGGAGGTGGTGTAGCTGTGGAGGTGGTGTAGCTGTGAAGGTGGTGTAGCTGTGAAGGTGGTGTAGCTGTGGTGTAGCTGTGGTGTAGCTGTGTAGCGTGGTGAGCCGTGGTGTAGCCGTGGAGGTGGTGTAGCCGTGGAGGTGGTGAGCCGTGGAGGTGGTGTAGCCGTGGAGGTGGTGTAGCCGGGAGGTGGTATAGCCGTGGAGGTGGTGTAGCCGGTGGAGGTGGTGTAGCCGGTGGAGGTGGTGGAGCCGTGGAGGTGGTGGAGGTGGTGTAGCCGTGGAGGTGGTGGAGCCGTGGAGGACTTTGTGTAGCTGTTAGAGCTCTGAATGTCCTCCTCTACCTGTACAGACAACAGAAGCTGGTTCTTCGTAACAACTCCCCCAACACAACACACCACCTGCGTCTGCTGATCAGAGGACAAGATCACAGCTGTTTCCAGGTAACAACCAAAACTCCTTAACCTGTCCAGCTACTCTAGACTGCTCCTTAACCTGTCCAGCTACTCTAGACTGCTCTTTAACCTGTCCAGCTACTCTAGACTGCTCCTTAACCTGTCCAGCTACTCTAGACTGCTCTTTAACCTGTCCAGCTACTCTAGACTGCTCCTTAACCTGTCCAGCTACTCTAGACTGCTCCTTAACCTGTCCAGCTACTCTAGACTGCTCCTTAACCTGTCCAGCTACTCTAGACTGCTCCTCAACCTGGCCAGCTACTCTAGACTGCTCCTTAACCTGTCCAGCTACTCTAGACTGCTCTTTAACCTGTCCAGCTACTCTAGACTGCTCCTTAACCTGTCCAGCTACTCTAGACTGCTCCTTAACCTGTCCAGCTACTCTAGACTGCTCCTCAACCTGGCCAGCTACTCTAGACTGCTCCTTAACCTGTCCAGCTACTCTAGACTGCTCTTTAACCTGTCCAGCTACTCTAGACTGCTCCTTAACCTGTCCAGCTACTCTAGACTGCTCCTCAACCTGTCCAGCTACTCTAGACTGCTCCTCAACCTGTCCAGCTACTCTAGACTGCTCTTTAACCTGGCCAGCTACTCTAGACTGCTCTTTAACTTGTCCAGCTACTCTAGACTGCTCCTTAACCTGTCCAGCTACTCTAGACTGCTCCTTAACCTGTCCAGCTACTCTAGACTGCTCCTTAACCTGTCCAGCTACTCTAGACTGCTCTTTAAGCTGTCCAGCTACTCTAGACTGCTCTTTAACCTGTCCAGCTACTCTAGACTGCTCCTTAACCTGTCCAGCTACTCTAGACTGTTCTTTAACCTGTCCAGCTACTCTAGACTGCTCTAACTTGTCCAGCTACTCTAGACTGCTCCTTAACCTGTCCAGCTACTCTAGACTGCTCTTTAACTTGTCCAGCTACTCAAGACTGCTCCTTAACCTGTCCAGCTACTCTAGACTGCTCCTTAACCTGTCCAGCTACTCTAGACTGCTCCTTAACCTGTCCAGCTACTCTAGACTGCTCCTCAACCAGGCCAGCAACTCTAGACTGCTCCTTAACCTGTCCAGCTACTCTAGACTGCTCTTTAACTTGTCCAGCTACTCTAGACTGCTCCTTAACCTGTCCAGCTACTCTAGACTGCTCCTCAACCAGGCCAGCAACTCTAGACTGCTCCTTAACCAGGCCAGCAACTCTAGACTGCTCCTTAACCTGTCCAGCTACTCTAGACTGCTCTTTAACTTGTCCAGCTACTCAAGACTGCTCCTTAACCTGGCCAGCTACTCTAGACTGCTCTTTATCCTGTCCAGCTACTCTAGACTGCTCCTTAACCTGTCCAGCTACTCTAGACTGCTCTTTAACCTGTCCAGCTACTCTAGACTGCTCCTTAACCTGTCCAGCTACTCTAGACTGCTCCTCAACCTGTCCAGCTACTCTAGACTGCTCTTTAACTTGTCCAGCTACTCTAGACTGCTCCTTAACCTGTCCAGCTACTCTAGACTGCTCCTTAACCTGTCCAGCTACTCTAGACTGCTCCTTAACCTGTCCAGCTACTCTAGACTGCTCCTCAACCTGTCCAGCTACTCTAGACTGCTCCTTAACCTGTCCAGCTACTCTAGACTGCTCCTTAACCTGTCCAGCTACTCTAGACTGCTCCTTAACCTGTCCAGCTACTCTAGACTGCTCCTTAACCTGTCCAGCTACTCTAGACTGCTCTTTAACCTGTCCAGCTACTCGACTGCTCTTTAACCTGTCCAGCTACTCGACTGCTCCTTAACCTGTCCAGCTACTCGACTGCTCCTTAACCTGTCCAGCTACTCTAGACTGCTCCTTAACCTGTCCAGCTACTCTAGACTGCTCTTTAACTTGTCCAGCTACTCTAGACTGCTCCTTAACCTGTCCAGCTACTCGACTGCTCTTTAACCTGTCCAGCTACTCTAGACTGCTCTTTAACCTGTCCAGCTACTCTCGACTACTCCTTAACCTGTCCAGCTACTCTCGACTGCTCCTTAACCTGTCCAGCTACTCTAGACTGCTCCTTAACCTGTCCAGCTACTCTAGACTGCTCCTCAACCTGTCCAGCTACTCTAGACTGCTCCTCAACCTGTCCAGCTACTCTAGACTGCTCCTCAACCTGTCCAGCTACTCTTCAGATATCAATCACAATTTATTATTACAGTCATGTCTCATTAACTCCTGGCTCCCCTTCTCTCTCTCTCCTGTCTCTCTGTGGTCTCTCCCTCCCTCTCTCTCTCCCCTTGACTCCCCCTTGTCCTCTCCCTCTCTCTCTCTCCCCTTGTCTCTCCCTCTCTCTCTCTCTCCTTGTCTCTCCCTCTCTCTCTCTCCCCTTGTCTCTCCCTCTCTCCCTCTCCCCTTGTCTCTCCCTCTCTCTCTCTCCCCTTGTCTCTCCCTCTCTCTCTCTCCCCTTGTCTCTCCTCCCTCTCGCTCTCTCTCCCCTTGTCTCTCGCTCTCCTCCCCTTGTCTCTCTCCCCTTGTCTCTCCCTCTGTCTCTCTCCCCTTGTCTCTCCCTCTGTCTCTCTCCCCTTGTCTCTCTCTCTCTCCCCTTGTCTCTCTCTCTCTGTCTCTCTCCCCTTGTCTCTCGCTCTCTCCCTCTCCCAGCTCCAGAGTAGCTTTGGACAGGAGGAGAGGTTGACCAGACACAGAGAGCTGTCCATCCGGCCCAGGGAGGATGTTGTTGTCCACCTGCTGTTTGCCCCAACCCGGGTGGCCTGCGCCCTGTCCAAGCTGGAGATCAAACAGTCTGGAGTACGACCCTCACAGCCTGGCATCAAGTTCACTGTGAGGCCCCTCTCTACCCGAACCGTCCTGGTTCACTGTGAGGCCCTAACCGTCCTGGTTCACTGTGAGGCCCTAACCGTCCTGGTTCACTGTGAGGCCCTAACCGTCCTGGTTCACTGTGAGGCCCTAACCGTCCTGGTTCACTGTGAGGCCCTAACCGTCCTGGTTCACTGTGAGGCCCTAACCGTCCTGGTTCACTGTGAGGCCCTAACCGTCCTGGTTCACTGTGAGGCCCTAACCGTCCTGGTTCACTGTGAGGCCCCTCTCTACCCTAACCGTCCTGGTTCACTGTGAGGCCCTCTCTACCCTAACCGTCCTGGTTCACTGTGAGGCCCCTCTCTACCCTAACCGTCCTGGTTCACTGTGAGGCCCTCTCTACCCTAACCATCCTGGTTCACTGTGAGGCCCCTCTCTACCCTAACCGTCCTGGTTCACTGTGAGGCCCTAACCGTCCTGGTTCACTGTGAGGCCCTAACCGTCCTGGTTCACTGTGAGGCCCTAACCGTCCTGGTTCACTGTGAGGCCCCTCTCTACCCTAACCGTCCTGGTTCACTGTGAGGCCCTAACCGTCCTGGTTCACTGTGAGGCCCCTCTCTACCCTAACCATCCTGGTTCACTGTGAGGCCCCTCTCTACCCTAACCGTCCTGGTTCACTGTGAGGCCCTAACCGTCCTGGTTCACTGTGAGGCCCTAACCGTCCTGGTTCACTGTGAGGCCCTAACCGTCCTGGTTCACTGTGAGGCCCTAACCGTCCTGGTTCACTGTGAGGCCCTAACCGTCCTGGTTCACTGTGAGGCCCTAACCGTCCTGGTTCACTGTGAGGCCCTAACCGTCCTGGTTCACTGTGAGGCCCTAACCGTCCTGGTTCACTGTGAGGCGCCCTCTACCCTAACCATCCTGCAGACCAACGTTCCTTCATCCTGGGCCGTAGTTGTTGCCCCGGGCCGTAGTTGTTGCCCCGGGCCGTAGTTGTTGCCCTAGCACTACACTCCTGATTCCACGAATCAAAGGCTTGATGATGCCGTGGTTATTTGAGTCAGGTGTGTCGAGCAACGGCCAACAACAGAAACGTGAACATCTATGGGTCCCCAGGATCTAGTGACTTATTGAAGTGACCAGACTGGTTTTTCCCTTAAAGGGACATTACACTTTTTTAAAAGTTTGTCAGATGTTTTCAGACTTCACAATGAGTCTGTGGTGATGTATGGGTTATGAGTCTGTGGAGATGTATGGGTCTTTGGCGATGTATGGGTTTATGTAGCTCTGGCTATATGCCTCACATCTTAATAAAGGGAAATATACTCTCTACCCTCCCTCTCTCTCCCTCTCCCTCTCCTCTCTCCCTCTCTCTCCCTCTCTCTCTCTCTCTCTCTCTCTCTCTCTCTCACCCTCCTCTCTCTCCCTCTCTCTCTCTCTACCCTCCCCCTTTCTCTCTCTACCCTCTCTCTCTCTACCCTCTCGCTACCTCCTCTCTCTCTCTCGCTACCCTCCTCTCTCTCTCTCGCTACCCTCCTCTCTCTCTCTCTCTACCCTCCCTCTCTCTCTCCCTCTCTCTCTCTCTCTACCCTCTCTCTACCCTCTCTCTCCCTCTCTCTCTCTCTCTACCCTCCCTCTCTCTCTCTCTCTCTCTCTACCCTCCCTCTCTCTCTCTCTACCTCTCTCTACCCTCTCTCTACCCTCTCTCTACCCTCTCTCTACCCTCTCTCTCTACCCTCTCTCTACCCTCTCTCTACCCTCTCTCTACCCCTCTCTCTACCCTCTCTCTCCTCTCTCTCTCCCTCTCTCCTCTCTCTCTCTCTCTCTCTACCCTCCCTCTCTCTCTCTCTACCCTCCCTCTCTCTCTCTCTCTCTACCCTCCCTCTCTCCCTCTCTCTCTCTCCCTCTCTCCCTCTCTCCCTCCCCCTCCCTCTCTCTCCCCCCAGATCCCCCTATCAGGCTACGGAGGGACCAGTAACATTGTTCTGGAAGACCACAGGAAGCGTTCAGACGGCTACGTGGCTATGCTAATGGGTGTGGCAGCAGGCCACGTCTCTAAGCTGTGTGTGTGTGTGAGAAACACTGGGTCCAGGGCTGCCTTCATTAAGGCTGTTTCCTACTCTGACCTACACACACGCTCTGTCATGGACTCCTCTGGCATCAGCCTCTCTCCGTCTCAGTTCGTCCTGAAGGAGAGGACACAGGAGGTAGGTCACGTGACTTGTTTCTGCATGCGGTCAGAAAGGAGCTTCTGGTTTGAACTGGACTCCCTGTCAGAGACCTGACTAACACCTGGACTGGACTACCTGACTAACACCTGGACTGGACTGCCTGTCTAACACCTGGACTGGACTACCTGACTAACACCCGGACTGGACTACCTGACTAACACCTGGACTGGACTACCTGACTAACACCTGGACTGGACTACCTGACTAACACCTGGACTGGACTACCTGACTAACACCCGGACTGGACTACCTGACTAACACCTGGACTGGACTACCTGACTAACACCTGGACTGGACTACCTGACTAACACCCGGACTGGACTACCTGACTAACACCCGGACTGGACTACCTGACTAACACCCGGACTGGACTACCTGACTAACACCTGGACTGGACTACCTGACTAACACCCGGACTGGACTACCTGACTAACACCTGGACTGGACTACCTGACTAACACCTGGACTGGACTACCTGACTAACACCCGGACTGGACTACCTGACTAACACCCGGACTGGACTGCCTGACTAACACCTGGACTGGACTACCTGACTAACACCCGGACTGGACTACCTGACTAACACCCGGACTGGACTACCTGACTAACACCCGGACTGGACTACCTGACTAACACCTGGACTGGACTACCTGACTAACACCTGGACTGGACTACCTGACTAACACCTGGACTGGACTACCTGACTAACACCTGGACTGGACTACCTGACTAACACCCGGACTGGACTACCTGACTAACACCCGGACTGGACTACCTGACTAACACCCGGACTGGACTACCTGACTAACACCTGGACTGGACTGCCTGACTAACACCTGGACTGGACTACCTGACTAACACCTGGACTGGACTACCTGACTAACACCTGGACTGGACTACCTGACTAACACCCGGACTGGACTACCTGACTAACACCCGGACTGGACTACCTGACTAACACCCGGACTGGACTACCTGACTAACACCCGGACTGGACTGCCTGACTAACACCTGGACTGGACTGCCTGACTAACACCTGGACTGGACTGCCTGACTAACACCTGGACTGGACTGCCTGACTAACACCTGGACTGGACTGCCTGACTAACACCTGGACTGGACTGCCTGACTAACACCTGGACTGGACTGCCTGACTAACACCTGGACTGGACTGCCTGACTAACACCGGACTGGACTGCCTGACTAACACCTGGACTGGACTGCCTGACTAACACCTGGACTGGACTGCCTGACTAACACCTGGACTGGACTGCCTGACTAACACCTGGACTGGACTGCCTGACTCACACCTGGACTGGACTGCCTGACTCACACCTGGACTGGACTGCCTGACTCACACCTGGACTGGACTGCCTGACTCACACCTGGACTGGACTGCCTGACTCACACCTGGACTGGACTGCCTGACTCACACCTGGACTGGACTGCCTGACTCACACCTGGACTGGACTGCCTGACTCACACCTGGACTGGACTGCCTGACTCACACCTGGACTGGACTGCCTGACTCACACCTGGACTGGACTGCCTGACTCACACCTGGACTGGACTGCCTGACTCACACCTGGACTGCCTGACTCACACCTGGACTGCCTGACGCACACCTGGACTGCCTGACTCACACCTGGACTGCCTGACGCACACCTGGACTGCCTGACCTACTCACACCTGGACTGCCTGACTCACACCTGGACTGCCTGACTCACACCTGGACTGCCTGACTCACACCTGGACTGCCTGACTCACACCTGGACTGCCTGACTCACACCTGGACTGCCTGACTCACACCTGGACTGCCTGACTCACACCTGGACTGGACTGCCTGACTAACACCTGGACTGGACTGCCTGACTAACACCTGGACTGGACTGCCTGACTAACACCTGGACTGGACTGCCTGACTAACACCTGGACTGGACTGCCTGACTAACACCTGGACTGGACTGCCTGACTAACACCTGGACTGGACTGCCTGACTCACACCTGGACTGGACTGCCTGACTCACACCTGGACTGGACTGCCTGACTCACACCTGGACTGGACTGCCTGACTCACACCTGGACTGGACTGCCTGACTCACACCTGGACTGGACTGCCTGACTCACACCTGGACTGGACTGCCTGACTCACACCTGGACTGGACTGCCT